>NW_017534653.1:155270-178567 GCF_001853355.1 Bactrocera latifrons
TAAAAGGGTTTGCGCGTGTTTCGCTCACTTAAGAATTTAGCGGATGCGCGTTTAGCGCAGTTGCACTTTTGGTTGTAATAGGACTCCAAAGTATGCAAACGGTTTGTATGTTTCTAGCATATAATGTGGGAATGGAATTTATGTAGAAGTTCATAAAATGTTGTGTTAACTTATATATGAGATAAATGTCCATATGTGTATGTGTTGACTTTACAGGGCAATTTGCACCGTTTGGATTACAAATACCCAGGCTAATACCTTGTTAGCTTCCATTAACTTTACTCACATATATACATATATATCAATAATATTGCTGTTTACACTTGTATAATGTATTAACATATATAAGAATAATCGATAGAGTCTTGTCAAAAATTTTACATATGAGACAAACAACAAATTTCGCGAGTTTGATCCGCTGCAAGAAAATATGAATTATAATTAATATAATATATGTAGATATATAAAAGAGATATGAATATGCTATATAAATATATGTACGTAAGAGCAAATGGTTGTTTATCAGAAAGAAAATCAAGTAAAAAGCAGACAGTTTATTAAGAAAGCATGTAGTTTAAAAGTGTTGAAGGTGGGAAACTCAGTATACCTGTTGCGGTTTACTCTAGATCTTACAAACACATTTTTGGAATAACGTATGTATTATCATAAATTTGACTAAGGCAATTTTAAAAAGATTGTCCTAAACAATATAAACTCAAGAGATGCATTGAAATATCTTCTATAAAGAACAATAGTGAGCCTTATAAACATATGAATATACTGTGGCATACATTTTATACAATTATTCATATAATAAACTATTCAATACAGTGAACATTTTATTTACGAATAAACGCGAAAATATTTTGTCGGTATCAGAATCCAAGGGATTGTACTTCAGATTTAATTTTGAATATGTTCAAACAAATAAATTTCATTAGAAAAAGTAACGAATTTAAGTCTGTTTCCTCAATGTCGGGTTACCAGCTTTTCTGTTCAGTTAATAGAGTTGTACTTAATAAACATCAATAATGTGCATGGTTAATACAGATGTCGGCTTAATAGGGCGTCCATTTAATAGTGCTTTCACTATATTCTTTATTTCTGAATTATTTTTATTATTCCGTCTTCGAAGTTAGTTCAAACAAAAGTGGACAAAGTGTGCTACATTTTACTAAAATCGGTTCAGTAGTTTAGGAGTACATCCCGAAAAAACCACGTGACAAGTACTTTTTATATGTAAAGATATGTGCGGACACTCCTATTAGTGTCAAGGTGAAATTAGCATAACGTATGTATCTTCAAGTAGTTAATCCTGTGCACAACCTAAATTATACTGGCTTACTTTAAAACTTAAACAACTTGGGCTAAGAAATTACAAGTTTGTAGAAGAAGTCACATGTTTTGGGTATGTAAGTCTAGTGATACACCACACCACTGGTTTATACCAAAGAACATATTCAACTAAATTACGAAGGTGCACGAAAAGTGGGAAGCCTTTAAAAATTTGTCAAATTATTAGCCATTTGTTCATGTTAGCAAAAATACTTAAAAGATACCAAGACTTCTTAATTTTTACTTAATTAAACGAATATTTTCTGACAAAATGCATGAACATAATGTAGACTATAGTTTGTATAATATATATATTTTTTTCTTTTATTACAACTAGTAAACCGACAAGTGTCGCAAACTTATCCAGTCACCTTCGTAAATATGTGTTGTAGCAGCTTGCACAACATACTACAACATACTACAGAACGTACTGTACAACACGTAATTGCTTGAACAATTTTATAGTGGAGGAGATATGTTATCATAACATGGAGGTGTCTCCTACAGAAAACCTATGTTAAGGTAATAATACAACCTGGCCTGGCAGTGTGTAACCGCGTACACGTAACACTACACATACATACATTATGAAACCTGGAGAGATGAAAAATAGCGACTATCTATCTGCCATGTAAAACTGTGAAACATTTAAAAATGAAAACTTAGAGATGAAAGCGCTGTTGCAAATGTGGAGATGGGAAATTGCACACATTCATTTATCTGCCAGGTAGTCGGCAATAAGACATATGTGCTATACGCACGCGGTTGAGCTCAAAACCTAATAGCAGGAATGAAGCGATTAAATGGCCGGAATATGACGGTCGACTTGTAAGAGTATTTGGCAGCGAAAGGGCGACCTCTCTCGATAACCATCGGGGAAATGCAAAAATCCAGACAATTAACTGGTGTAAATACCATGTAAAGGAAAAGTGTAATGGCTCGCAAGCAGGTGGAAGCAGCGGAGGTAATTACTTTGTAAAGCAAATTGCACATGGCATTCCATATTCTTTTGTATTGTAATGAATATGCATGAAGTTCCATGCCAGATTTCTGCAGAAAAAGCATTTAAGTTTTTGTGTGCTCTTCGCTGGTCATACAGATAAAACTGTCTGTTAAGTATGTAAAAGAGTTGCTTGTAAAAACCATCACGCGCTCAAAAAAAAAAAAAAGTTTTGAGAAAAGAGCTCTAATGGATTCGCTCCGTTTGCAAGTTTTCCTGACAATGAGATATGTTCATGCATTCGCTGCTAACAAGTATATTTTAATTTCAAAACTAATTTCTTCTTGAGAAAGTTTCTCGTTTTCGCTCGTTCTTGTGCCTTTTAGTCGCCGTGCTAGTGAAGCGATTTTAAACAAAATAAAAGAATGTGGAAATGTTTTACACTATTTTTTAGGATTTAGAAGCATTCAAGCTATGAAAATTGATATTTTTAAAAACTCTATTTCATCTCTATTCCAACGAAAGGCAAATTTGTTCGCAAGTACGTGACTTCATCTTATTGCTAATATAGTAAACTAGTATTAAATCAAAACTTTTTCACGAATATACAATTCATATCAATGTAATCGTATCGCTGCCTTAAGTATTGTCTAGTATTACCATTTTTATTTTCCAATTAATCAATTGGCATTTTTTCATAGTTAAGTCAAAAACTGGACACATCACACCCGTGCAAGTTGTAACTTGAGTAAAAATTGGGATATCTCTATGAAACGGGCGGGTTCCCTAGTACAAAATCGAAAACATAAAAGGTGCCATAACTTTTTTGAAAAAGTGGGAGTGGCCCCGCCTTCTAACAAGTTTAATGTATATGGCTCTCAAACCACTTAAGCTACAACAGTCTCGAGACCCAAGTAACCGCTTTGGATAAAATTAAATACGTGGCATCCTTTATATTTTTTATGTCACGAAATTGAACCACAACCACGTCTACTTCCTATATAGCACAATTTTAATTTCTACTTGAATCGTTAAGTTTTCAGTACAGAAATCAACAAGCAAATAATATAATGAGATTAAACTTTGCACGAATTATGCCCTTAGTGTATGCCACCATATGACAAAAATTTTTCAAATCTAATCAAAACTGTACAAGACCTAGGTACCGAATATGTGGACCCCCGTACTTATAGTTGACTTTTCATCGAAAATGTTGGTCAATGTGTGATATGGATAACTGTAATTAATATGGTATGTCGGTATGTCAAAACGGGTTTACTCCAACCAATACTTCCGTTAGCCGGCATATAACCTATATAAATATTTTCGAAAGTCGAGGTGACCCTATATATCCGGCAATATGTTAGTTATATCAATCACAATAAGAGAGTTTGTTTTATTCATAAAAGTGTACCTTTGTGCCTAAAATATATAAATTCAAACGAAAACTTGGCCCAGCCCCTATATAACTAATATCAGCATTTTCGAACTTCCAGATGACTTTGCTTGGTTTTCCTCCTTAAAGTATTTTTCTGGATTTGATTATTGCAAATTGCAAGAGTATATAACGTTCGGATTCACCCGAATTTAGACTTTCCTTACTTGTTTTTTTTTTTTTTTTTTTTTTTTTTTTTTTTTTTTTTTTTTTTTTTTTTTTTTTTTTTTTTTTTTTTTTTTTAATTTCAGCTAAATTAATTTACTATTTATTGTCTTTCATTGGAGCCCATAACACTTTATATATTCGTGTAATGGCACTTATCTGATTACGTCCATCTGTCAATCTCCCTATTTTTCCAAGAAACAAAGAACGGCATTATCCATACTCAAATTTTTATTCAAGTTATCGCTTACACAATATACGGACAGCCAGTCTTATTATGCCGCTCCTATTACCCTGCCCATTTATACAAGGTGCCTTCCAAAGTAAACAGGACTCAAGAAAAACAGAATAAATAATTTTTTCCGCAGAACGCTTTCCTTTCATTGACAAATGCATTTTTCCGACAAGGAAAAAGTCACACGGTGCCACATAGGGTAAATACGGGGAGTGATTAATGGTTTAAATTTGAGTTTTGGTCAAATAATCGGTCACAAGTCGATCGTATATTGGATTCAGAGCAATTTTTGATCACCAGTCAATTTGTGCGGATCAAACCACGCACACACCTCTCGCAAGCCCAAATGTTCGGTCGAAATACGATAAATCGGTGTTTTGGAGATGTTCAATTCCATTTCCATGAATTTAAATGATGATTTCGGAAGATTTTTGTGGAATTCACACACAGTTTCGATAGAATTTCCGGTCTTCACGGATTTGGAATGGCGCACATTTTGATCATCCGATATATATTCGCACGAACACTTTGAAAACGTTGAAATCAGTCGTGCTCTTTGCTACGGGATAGACAATCATCGCCATAAACTGAAACAAGTTTCAGTTGAAACGTTTCGGTGAAAGCTTTACCAATTTTAAAACAAAACTTAATGTTGGCCCTTTGTTCGAAGCTCATTTTTGCACCGATAGCACACACATACTGACACTTAAAACGCAATAACTTCGCTTCCATAAATGAGATGTTATGAAATTCTCACTAGACAATCGATAAAGATAGCAAATTCAAACGCACCAGTCGACCTCGACATATACATAGATGGCGCCACCAGGGGGCGCCATATTCAAAATGTCCTGTTTACTTTAGAATCCACCTTTTATAAAAATTTATTTTACTAACTGTGTAGGTATTTCAATATGATCCAATACACTCTACAGATACACATATACCATACACGTCTGCGGTATATTGGTTTATTAATCCACGTCTGGGTGACGTAATAGCCCAAATCCAACTGACTTATTTGGCTGAGCATTTAATGTCTTATATTTTGATAACGGTGATCAGCAAGCAACAGGTGATGACGCTCTTAGTATGAAAAGCATTATTATAATAGCCTTTTTACTACTGTGGTACTACTTTCCATTGGATAACAATGTAAAGTAAAATATAGAATAACTTAATTCGCAGTTGTACTAATAACAAAGCATTGAATTTGAATTTCACGGTAATGACGATTTTCAACACTTTATATTGCAATGCTTCTATTAGCAATATAAATGTAGCATTGATCTGAATAATGGAAAAGCCCAAAAAAAAAAAAATATATATATGAAAGAAATGCATGTGTTTCATGGCTTTAAAGAATATTGCTTTCATCTCTATTTTCACACAGCCTTAGTCCTGCGCATCGTTGCAATTGGAAAGTAAGAGCTAGTGGGACATGGAAAAAATAAACAGTATTTCAACGCAACTGTAGCTGCTTATGAAAGGACGCAGTGCTTCTTTAATTAAACATTATGGGAAGAAGCTTTTAGTTGAAGCTAAACAGAATTATGCATAATTGCGCAAAATGAGACAATTTTTTGTGGAGATGTCCTTACTGAGAACCATATGAATGTAATTGCAAAGGCAAAATGTGCAATTAGTCACATACATTTCCATAGAATCCTCTTAGCAGAATGTACATATATATTATAAAGAGTTGAGGACTTTATGAAGTTTGAGTTACAAATTATTGTGTTATGGATATGACTTTGAAATTGAAACACATACTCATTTTAAAACGTGAATTCATAATTATTTGGATTTGCGCTGGCAGCCTTTTCAATTACACATTCATATAATGAGCATAAATATTCATTATTAAAACTACTCTAAACATTTTCCAGCATATTACATAATTTATTTATAGCCTGCATTACCGAACAAATTTACTCATAATAGGCAAGCTTTGTGGTAAAGATACACCGTGGTCAGACCTCTTATTATTCATGAATTTATTTTCAAACTTTATTTGGAAGTAATTAAGTCTGCTCGGTTCTCATTGGAGAGAAATGCCATGATTTTTTCGGCGAATTTGCAACTTTTCAATGACCTTTTGGTCGGATTACCATGTTTAGCCTATGTACTTTCAAAACAACACAATATAAAAATTAATACAGACGCTGGTATTCCGTCGCCGTGAAAAAAAAAACTCAAAACATTATAATATTTCATTAATTATTTAAAGTATCGAAATGGAATTTGATGCATTTGTATTCTTAATAGACTTCACCTAATGGTGGACGGCGCTACGCCCATTTTCCTATTTTCTCAACAGTTCCTATGAGGCCCTGCTATTTTATCATATTTTCATTACCTCGTGTGTTCGAAAGTAAACAGTTATATATTCAGCCTTTCAAGCTTTTCTCCACAGGAAGTTTGACACTCTTCCCCACTAAATCACAGCAACTATTATCCCTAAATGGGCAAAGGAGTACAGACTGGACCTTAATATTATATCACAATCAATGTCGCTAAAATTCGAACTGAAAATAACCCTAGTCATTTAGATGTTACATTCAGCAGTCTTCACTTCTTATGCGACTGCGGTTACTGCCAAAGTACAGAGTTGCAACAAATTCCTCAATTCACTGGCCGGCAGCTCATACGGAAGGGCAAAGCAAAGTTGTTGGCAACATACAAAAAAAACATATAGTGAAACGTAGTCGAGGAAGCTTCTGACATGTCGAAATACTGCACTCCGAATGATTACAGGATACCACTTAATGTCCACCTCATTCATCTAACACCCCTCCCCATATGATCTGATCCCATCACCTACGCTGCCAGCCAAACTAAACCTTAGCACTCAAACGGGTACTAGATAACTGCTACAGCAATAACTACAGGATCTACAACTTTATTTAGGATGTACAACTTAATAGTTCTGACTTCTTAATTTATAGAGTTAGGTACTTCCAGTAATTTAAGTAGTGTTCCGGTCCGCTTTGATTTGTTTTCACCCTGATAGAAGAGGTACTACAAATATTCATTCGGAGCATATTCTGTTGAAAAATATGAATCACTTTGTGAAATATGTTATATAATTATTGGGAGAGCTGGGTCACGCCCACTTTATAAACATTTTCCCTATTGGCCGGGCCTAATAATAATTTTGTATCTTAATTCTTCGTTTCGGTTGATATTTCATAGGTTTTCGGTTAGTCGGAGCATATTTCTGTAATACAAAACTCGCTCAAGTGCCAAGAAACATGTGCATCAAATTTCCTTACGATATCTGAAGTTTTAGTGAAGACAAACGGAACAATTAGTCTGTCTGTATATACGATAAATACTTAGTCCCTCAATTTTTCGATATAGCATATATCTAGCATACAAACTGAATGATTAAAATCAAATTCTTATAAGGAATTTTTTGTATTCATAAATGGTATTATAGCTTCGGTTCGATTTTATTTGTTATATTAATATTTTTACTTTTGGTGCTGGAGAAATTGTCCCATACGAAAATTGACCACAAAACACCGCAGCATAAAATCAGAGTTTCTTCAAAAAATTAAAGAGAGTTTCAAACGGCATAAACTTTACAGAGTAATCTCAATTAATGAAGGTATTAATAAATAACCTCAAATATCAGTACACAGGATCGCCCACTTTAGGTACAGAATATTCATGTACATGAATTTATATTGAGTGTATCCACCACATGCGCAATTCTCTTCTGACCATTGGCCGCGTAATAAAGCTTTTGTCAACTCCTTCTGTAGAAATTGTCGTTTCCCATGATTGCATGGGTTTGTGCATACATACATTTCCATGAGCAACCTTGTATAATTCTCAACAATGAGAAATAATGGAAGGTATTATGCTTCCGTGTCAGCGGTTGTTGTCAATTAAAAATGTAAGCCTTTAAAATGTGTCATGGATCTACATAAAAGAGATTGTCTGCAGATATGTACAGAATTTAAACAGAAGTCGAAAACAGGTCAGCATTTAAGTTTGAGCGAGTGTGTTTGTGGAAAATTTACTCAAAGTATAAATGCTCTAGATTTGTCTAGATCTTTTTATAGAATCACTCACGCTCATTAGCATTAGTCAGAAATATAAAAAGAGAAGAAATTCAATTGAAAACAAAAAAATAAGAAAAATTACGCTGATAAGGTCCAATTAGTTTGTTGACGGACCCTCCATCATGATCGATTGGGGAATCGGATTCGCCTTCTTCTGGCGTTATTCTTTCACTGTTATTCAGCAGGCTGGAAAAGTGTTCCCTCCATAATTTTAGAATGATCTGGGCATCAGTTACTAGATCACCTTTGGTGGTTCTACAAGAGTATGATCCGCATCTCTTCGTAGAATTTTCGAGCATTACCCCTATCAGCCAGCTTATCAAGCTTTTCGCACTCACGCATTTCAGCCTCTCTGTTTTTCTGTCTGCAAATGCGTCTCGCTTCCCTCTTCAACTTTCGGTATCTATCCCATCTCGCACGTGTTGTGGTCGATCGTAATGGTGCGAGGTAGGCAGCCTGTTTTCTTTCTGCTGCAACACGGCACTCCTCGTCGTACCAGCTATTCTTTTGCATTTTCCGAAACCAATGGTGTATATTGCAGCTGTACATAAGGAGTTTGAAATGCCGTCACAAAGTTCCCTTATATCTAGTTGTTGACGAGTGCTCTCAGAGAGCAGGAGTGCAAGTCGAGTAGAAAATCGTTCGGCTACCTGTTGTGATTGCAGCTTCTCGACGTCGAACCTTCCTTGCGTTTGATGGCGTGCGTTTTTTGCTGCACAGAGGCGCGTGCGAATCTTCGCTGCAACAAGATAGTGGTCCGAGTCGATGTTAGGACCTCGCAGTGCACGCATATCTAAAACGCTGAAGACGTATCTTCTGTCTATCACGACAAGATCGATCTGGTTAGTGGTTTTTCGTTCCGGAGACAGTCAGGTAGCTTGATGTATCTTCTTATGCTGGAATCTAGTACTATAGATAGCCATATTCGAGTCACGGCGAAGTCGATCAGCCTCAATTCATTTCGGGATATTTCATCCTGAATTTACCGATCTTAGTGGTAAAAATACTTCTTTGCCCACCCTAACGTTAAAGTCGCCAAGCACGCTCCAAGCACTCATAAATGGCATCTTTGGTCACATTGTCTTTATCAAATGGGGGRTCACTCCTCCGAGGATTGTTGTTTCTTTTCATTGGTGATGTTTTTTTTACGTGGCGGGTCCCAAACCAAGCGCACATTCCTATGTAGGGGATGTTTCGCCTTCTCACTTTAGCTCGCCTTCAAACGGATGCTCTTAGGCAATCCAGGTCTTAGGCACTTTGGTCAAAGAACGGAAGTCGTGGGCTACTTGAGCTCTATATAAAAGAATCGTTTCTGACCACTTCCAAGTGAATGGCGGTCAGAGAACTTTAATCACGTGGTGACTGTTTAATATCGATAAATATTCCTATGTTTATGCGATATAACGCGTTTAGATAATTTGTACGTTAAATTAAAGATTTGCAACAACAACAAGCAATACTCCAAGTGCTCGAAGTAAACATTGAAAGCAATGTAGCCGCAATTCCAATCGAAATGCTCCAACGGGTTTTCGAATATTGACGTGAATGGATGGCATTTGGTTCAAATCATGAATGGCATAAAATATCTGCATAATAAAAAAATAGAAACCATTTTGAACAAAGTTGACTGTCTTCTATAGTAAATTTTCCAGGAAATGCACTCGTTGTCTACCCATAATACGGAACTACAAATACATCGTTAATGTCCATGCAATACTGGCAACAGATGTAACGCAACTGCATTTGTCATCGCTAAGTTTTGAGTATGTAGCCAATTTTTCATAGAGTTTAGTTGTCTAAACCATTGCTAATGTTCTGTTCTGCGATTTTTTTCACGACTCGTTACAAAGCTGAACTACGCTTGGTTGCATCTTGTATAAATGCCTGACTTTGTCGGGATTCCGCTGAAACGACGAAACATGCACTCCACATGTCGTGCACACGAGGATTCAAATTAGTGTAATTTTTTCAAAGCCATTTCAGCTCCAACTACATCTGACACTGTAACAAATAGCCACCATCTCTCAACTAATCTACCTACAATATATAGTTAAATGTATAACACAGTCTCGCATCTCGCGATTTAGAAATTCCGCGGCATTCACTTATGATCATTACTGCAGTGCTTTCCATTCGCTGCGCCATACCGACTTTAAAAGTGCAATAAATATTAAAATTGCACCAAAACAGCAGACCTTTACCTAGCAACGAAGCGTCGAAGGATGAATAAAGAAATTGTCCTAGCTACGGAAATTGCTTTATCAAGTGCGCTTAGATGACGACTTTAAGGAAAAATCAACTCCGCGGAAGGACCGCCAAACTGTCAAGTACAAAATAATGAACCAGTTACTTGCAGCTTTATATTACACCGCACAGTAGTTGGTGTAAAAAGATTTACTCGTAATAGGATAGACCGCAGCGAAATTCTTCTTCTTGATTGCAGCAGATTAATGAGAAAGAGGAAATAATCAGCGCAATTTACTGAAACCCTGTAATGCCACCAACAACAGTTACTGTTAATATTTTATGGTGGCTGATGGCGAAGGCGAGATAAATACATGCCTTATAGGAATTTTTAATATTGAAAAATCGAGGTAATTTCTGAACGAAATTATTCTATTTTTATATATAATATATAGAAATGATCAGGATGACGGAAAAGTTGAAATTCGGTTGACTGTCTGTCTSTCCGTTCGCCCGTCCGTCCGTCTGTGCAAGCTGTAACTTGAGTAAAATTTAGATATCATGATGAAACTTGACACGTGGATTCCTTAGTACGAAAAACAAAAAAACTAAACAAAATCGAGTTCGTTGATATGCGTAATCGGACCACTGGCACGCCTACAAATCGCCTTTGGTCGAAAACACATAAAGTGCCATAAGTAAGCACTAAATCCAAATACAGAGAAATTTTTTGGAAAAGTGGGTGTGGTCCCGCCCTCTAACAAGTTTAATGTACATATCTATTAAACCACTTAAGCTACAACAACCAAGTTTAGTGAGTACAAATCTTATCTTATCTTATCTTTTTATTGAAAACATCGGAGAATAGCCCCGCTCACTTCCCATATAACGGTACTGTTAAAAAGCACTAAAACCGCGATAAATCGATAACTAAATACGTCGGACACATTACGTTTTACTACCGAGATGGTACATCAGAGTTTTATGGTAGCCGGACCCGACTTATTTTTACATTCTGTAACGTTGTTAAAATTGATGGAATGAGGCAGCAACCACGGTTATTTCCCATATAGCACAATTTGAAATTCCCTTTATTCGTTCAATTTCCAGTAAACAAATCAAAAAACAATTAACATAATGGGATAAAACCTCGCACCACTGATATCTTTAGTGTGTGCCATCTTATGACCAAAAATTGTGTAAGTCCAATAAAAACTTCTCAAGCCTCTAGGTACCGAATATTTGGACCCCCGTACCTGTAGTTGACTTGTGTTTGAAAGTATCAACCAATGTCTGAGATATGTATTTAAAATTCAGGGATAATATTTCTCTTATAATGATAATTTCTGTATGTCAAAATGTTGAATCGGAACAATACTTCCGTTAGCCCCCATACACTTAATAAAAAAAAATTTGAACTTCTAGGTGACCTTCTATTGCATATACCGGTCAATATGTGAGTAATCCCAATGAAAATAAGAGAGCATATTTTACTCATAACAGTGTTTCTTTGTGCCTAAAATAGATGAAAAACGTGGCTTAGCCCCTATATAAATACTTAGTATCAGGATTTTCGAACATCTGGCTGACTTTACTTTATATTTTCTGGATTTGATTCTTGCAAGTTGCAAGAGTATAGAATGTTCGGCTACACCCGAACTTAGCTTTTCCTAACTTGGTTTTCATTGTATTCGGTATTGTTTTGAATTGGGACTATTTCGAACCACAACCTGGCGGTTTTTGTGAAAAGATTTGGACTTGAATCGTTTACCTGTAAAAGTCTGAAGACCCGTTGGACCATCGTAAACGACCCGAAGTTGCTGAATTTCCTTTGAATCAACTTCAAAACTGTAATGAATTTTTTAAAAATCATCTCCTCACATGAGGTTCACTTTCATTTGAGTGGTGCAGTAAATAAACAAAACTGAAGATTCTGGTGCGAAGAAAATTCACAAATTATTCATAAACAACTATTATATTCAGCTATATTGATAGTTTGGTGAACAGAATGTTCTTATGACCTGAAGCTGATGACTCCGTTACTGTCAACGGGGTTACATGACACACAGTATGGAGAACAACTGAATTACTGCGAAAACAGTTTGGAGATTCGATTATTTCAAGAAATTGTATATCAGTGTGGAGAATAAGAAAAAGTCATAGGGGGTCATAACAGATAAATACGGTGCTTGCTCAATGATATTTGTTGAGTGTTTGGCCAAAAATTCATTAACAATGATGGCTTTGTGCGGTGGTGCGTTATCATGAATCCACGAACCGTCTCGTAAGTGCCTCATAACACCAAGATAATACTACTGGTTGACGGTTTGACCAGTTTGAACGTATTCATAGTGTAAGACATCACGAATATCTAAGAAAACAATGAGTGTTACCTTCACTTCCGATCGGCCTTGGCGTGGTTTTTTCGGTTTTGGCGCGCCTTTGGGCCGCCATTCGGATGATATCTGTAAGTGGGCCATATTCGTAAACCCATGTGGCGTCACCAGTCATTGTGCGTTCCGTGAAGGTGGGATCAGCTCTATCGGAACAAGTCTTGCAGCAACGCGTTGCATGCCCAATTTTTCATGCAAAATCGTACGTACGTGCTCGAGTAACAGCTCCAATTTATGGGCAATCTCTCTCAAGTTCACATGGCTATTTTTGGTAACAATTTTTTTTACTTTTTCGACGTTATCATCGGTCAAACTCGTTGAGGACCATCCAGAACGAGGCATGTCTTCGACGGTTTCCCTTCCCTGAATGCGCTGTAAGTGCCCGTTTTTGATAGAGCAGATTCACCAAAAGCCTTTTGCAACATTTTCAATGTATCGTAGATCAATATTTTCGGTCATTCTAAAATTCGATAAACACTACTGAGGAGGTGAGTGACATAAACAGTTGCTGTAAACACACTGGTTGATAGATCGCGCTAATTTTTGGCATCATAATTGTGGACAGTTGTACTAATCTAGGAAAAAAATTTACCTGTCTTCCGTATAGACGTAATTTTAAGCCGACAACTCTAATAACTGGACAGAAAGGCTGGTAACCAGACATTGAGAAAGCAGCCTTAAATTCATTATTTTTTCTAATAAAATTTATTTGTGTAAACATATTCAAAATTAAATCTCAACCTTTATTAAATGAATAATAGTATAAAATGTATACCACAGCAACGCGCAGTCGGATACCCTAGTATACCAATATTTTCGAATCCAATTTATATTTTCTGATTATTTGTGGTGTTAAAATAATTGGATTACCCCAAACAAATTAAATGAAATTTTCATAATGTTACCTAGTTTTGTTTTAATGGAAAATAGTCTCATTTCAAATATACAATAATTTACGCTGTTGAATCATGACATAAATATCGCATTTATATCCGGAAGACATTCTCATATTAATTCATGTGTTCACAACGTCAAACTCTTTTATAAATTGTCGATGACACATACTGCATTTTAATTAAACTTGACTTTATGGCTCTTAGGCACTTATCTTCATTGCTACTTAGTAGTCAAAATCATCGTAGAGCCAGGTAGCCAGTTGAAAGACATACATATTCGTAAATTTTGTTCTAAATGACATGTAGTCAATTGCGAAGTTAATTTCCGGTTTTTACACACAAATGAGTTGGATTTTAACGCATTCGTAATTGCCATCTACGCAAATATTTTTACTAATTCAGTTACTGAGAAAATCAAAAGTCTCTTGTGAAAGAGTTAAATTAGGAGAGTAGACTTGACATTTATAGGAAATTAGTTTCTTAGATATGGATAAGTCATGCTTTGTGACTACATATAGAAATATTCAATTATCGACGTACTTGTGGAAAATATGAACATTTGCTAAAAACCATATCGAAATTTTACTATTCTAACATCATGCTGGAGTGGACGAATTAAATAAATTGTGGGTGGGCAGTGGTATTATATTTACCACTTTTATATTTATTCAGTATGACTAAAAGTATTAGCAGCATGCTTCGTGAAATAAAATATTTGTTGCGAGAGCTAACTGTCGCTGCGACTTTAGTGTTTGTGTGTCTTCATTCATGAAAGCAAAAACAAAAATAAATAAATAGAACAACTGACTTCATGAAATCTTAACAAGGCATTTACGGCCCTAATTAAATATTCAGTAATAATTATAATCAGTAATACAGCGAATGAAATGGTAAAAAGTTTCCGCCAATAGATGAATATAAAGTATTTTAGTTAGATTGCATTTACCTTCGCTAATTTGAAATAATTGCAGAAAATGATAGGAAGAAAAAGCAATAAAGTTCATACTACTGCAGATATTTTTCATCAATAATCATTCATAATTTAATTGATAAAAATCAGTTATTATCCGATTCGGCATTGAGGGGGGTTAAACTGTAAATAAAAAGCACTTTTTTGAAATTATGACTTCATTGAAGGCAACAGTTGTGAATAGGAGTAAAGAGAAGGAATTACATGTAAAATGTCTATGTTGGAGTGGAACCTGTGGGTCAAAGGTCCACACGTAGCGGACGTGACTTTTTATTGTACTTCTGAAAGAAAACTTCATACATATATCTAATTCGAATAATACATACGACGGGGCAGTAGAGTAGTATAGTTAAATGGAACAAGTCAAGACTGGCAGATAGCGGCATCAACCGCTGCTTGATAAATTAAACGTTGCAAACTACAAGGTGTTTTTCACAATAAACAGAACTTTTGAATCTACCGTCCCCTAGTGGCGCCATCTGTATGTCGACTGTTGCGTTAAAACTTGCCATCTTTATCGATTGTCCACTGTTTAATGATATTACATTTATTGGAAGTGAAGTTATTGCGTTTTAAGTGTCAGTATGTTTTTGTTATCGGTGCGAAAAGGAGCTTCGCACACAGAGCCAACATTAAGTTTTGTTTTAAAATTGGTAAAACTTTTACCGAAACGTTTCAGTTGATGAAACAAGTTTATGGCGATGATTGTCTATCTCTTAGCAGAGTACACGTTTGGTTTCAACGTTTTCAAAGTGGTACACTTGAGGATATAAATGACGATCAACATTTTGGCCAATCAAAATACGTGATCACCGGAAATTCCATCGAAACTGTGCGTGAATTCATCAAAAATCAGCCGAAATCATCATTGAAATTCATGGAAATGGAATTAAACATCACCAAAACATTGATTTATGGCATTTTCACCGAACATTTTCGCTTATTCGACGTGTTCGGCTTGAATATCGCGAAGATGAAAATTGGCGTTTGTTGCGCATTCGATATTACAACCATATATAGAAGTAGAATATTTTATTTTACCTTATAAAACTATTTTGTAAATTTTCTGCTTCATTTCGTCGATTAGATTTAAGTCTTCTTATTAAGTGGCGCCTTTGAGTACTTTCAAATATTAAGCGATTCGCTAGCTTTAAGGAATTTATGTTTACAACTTTTTTTTCACCATTTTGTCATTTGTACAGCACATTAATGGACAATGTAGAAAAGTCGTTTATTATCCCTTGCTTAGGGTCATTTGGATACTTTACCATTTTGTTTATTTTTTAAACAGTAAAATTGAAAAAAGGAAAGAAATACATTTATTAAAGAAATACACGTCGAAGCTTAAGTGTGTGTGCATTAAAGTGTCCGTTATTTTCAAAGTTTTTACGCCAAGAGCAGGCTTCAACGTAAACAAGGTATCTCTTTTCAATTTAAAGCGTACTGTGGCATGCCGTGCAATGACATTTCTTGACCTTTTGCAATAATTTCTCTACCTCCAAAGGAAATAAACCTACAATTCTAAAAGATATTTTTTTCATAAAATTATTAATTAAAGGTTGTAGTTGAAGTTATGCATAAAATGGAAATTTTTTGTTTGATGACTCATGCCCAGCTCTTGACCGATGCTACGGCTGCTACTATGATGCTATTTTATCGCAATTTTCGACGACAGGCCTTCCGGAGCGTGGCGCATCTTCGACCACCTCTACACCAGAACGAAAACGTTGAAACCATCGTTGTGCGGTGGAAATGGAAACTGTATCGGGCCCATAAACTGCACAAATTTTATTGGCGGCTTGAGATGCATTTTTGTAAAATATGCCGTATTTTCTCTTTATTTTGCTAAATGTTTGCGACGCTATAACTCACGAACGACTTAAAAGAAACGACAATTAATCAAACACGTGTTAACGCGTGAAATGAGCTTTCCAAAAAGGTATAGCATGACCCGATGCGACGAATAAAACTAGAACTACCCGCTCTCAGCGCCAACTAGCGAAAATACCGCAAGACTTTTGTGACAACCTAATTTACAAAAAATTTGAATTTAAAATGTGGTATGTTTGGGTAGTTCAAAAGAAAATATATAACATATCTACTTAATAAAAATAAATTTAATAAAATTAATGAATTATTTGCGATTTCAGTTATTACTCTATATCTTCATACACATTCGATATTATAACTAAAACAGAAGTTTTTAAATAAAATTAATTATATGCCACTTAGTAAAATTTTCTTAGTAACAAAATTTTTCCTAGTTTACTCCTTCTTATACGCATTCTTACGTAATTTTTTCTTTAGTCAAGAAATATTTCCCTATACTTCACTTTCACACATAGTTTCTCATTTATAAATTTTCAGCTTCAGTTTGAATGAATTCCTTTTCTTTTGAAATTTTGTCAATTTTACCATCTACGGCACATTAATGGACAATGTGGGAAATCCGTTTATTATCCCTTGCTTAGGGTCGTTTGGATATTTCAAATTTATTTTTGAAGCAGTAAAAGTGTAGAAAGCAAACACATTATTTTAAAGATTCACGCTTCAAAGTTTAAACGTATGCACATTCGGATTATTTTCGAAATTTTTTTAAACACACCCTTCAGAGTTTCAGTTTTTACCTCAAGAAATAGAATCCAACGTAAACAAGGTCTTCCTTTTCAATTTAAAGCGTGCTGTGACGTGCCGTGCGTATTTGCAATGGCATTTTTTTAACTTCCCTATCTCCATAGAAAATAAACCTACAATTTTAAGAGATAGGTTTTTTCATAAAATTGTCCATTTAAATGTTTTAGTTAGAGTTATGCATCAAATGGGCTACATTTTTACAATACTCCATACCGTATGAGCAAAGCAGATAGTATAAATCGCTTGCATGAATAGACTATTGCAAAATCCTTTGGGAATCATAAAAAAGAAAGAAATTCATGGTAGGAGGTAATGCATCGAAAACCAAAGATAAATTAAGAAGCATTAAAGAACAAATAATTTAAGTCCGATCTGCAGTCGGCAAAAGGAAAGGGAGGTGCGTGGTTATTTTTCTATAGAAAAAAAATTGTGGAAAGGATGATGAAATTATATTTAACATTTCCATACAGACCTTGTTCACATAAAAACAAATTTTTTTTTTTTTCTAAATTCTAATAACCCAGTTTTAAGCTTTTATATTTATGTCTTGTATAACAAATTTGTTTCTTTCACTAAATTTGGAGTGAACTTACCTTCTTATGTCTTTAACACATTTTATTATTAACCTTTATTTTTTATTCCTATATTGAAGTAATAAGTATAAAAGCTTTAAATTTCACTCAAATATTCGTAAGTCAAAATTTGGATTTTTAGAGAGTCAGTAGGTCTTATGTTTTTTGAAGTATCTACTTTCTGATGGTATGAAAAATATATAAGCTTCTCTCCAAATTTTCCCAATTTTGTAATGAAATACCAGTTTCTCATTGTTGTAGATTTGTTTGCTTAATGCAAATCTTTATTAACGTTGAATCCTTGCTTGTATGAAAAAATTAATCTTCAAGGGGCCTTGTAGCAAAAACAAATATTTTAAATTATGGGTGTCATAATATATAAACACACCATAAATAAAGCTAAAGCTTAAAGTTTCAATATAAATATTTTTTTTATTAATTTATTTTTAGGTTTCAATAATTAAATTGAATTCACAAAGAGTCAGAATTATAGAAAGTAAAATGCCGAGTTGTAAAACCACACTTCAGAATTAAAGAAACCTTTGTCTGGTGAACTAACATGTGAAGGCGAATTTTGTGTTGCAAGCTAATGGATTATACGTTTTATGTGTCGTTTGTAACTTTAACAAAGAGCAGAACTTATATGCAGAAACCTTTTATATACATACATACTAACTCTTATATATCCCTGGATAATCAACTGAGTCATTTTCTCTGAAAAAACTTTGGATATAAAGGTTATGAATAATAATTTAGTAAAAAATCGAAACCCCTTGAAAGTTAAAAGTATCATGAGACAAACAATTTTCCGCATGCGAACAATTTACTTGCCTTCTCTCATTAGCATAATATCCACATTATCATAAAAACATTTGAAGTGTTTTGAAAGGGCTTAATAACCATTTAAATTCATTTTCATGCATAATAATAAAATAAACTTGCCAAACTTTCTGTAGTAAACACTAAATGAGTGCATTGATTGGTTATATCCCGAATGTATTTAATCGTAAGTAGATAAGTGTTATTGAATAAAAAAGGTGAAGTTGAAGAAAGGTATCACGTAACATAGGAAATAGAATTTGGATTATGTAATGTATTTATTATATTATTTAGTTTTTTATCATAACTTATATTCAATATCTCTAGCTGGTATAAGGTAATTTGCTTAATGGTTACATCTGTTTTTCGAAGTTATCTAAAGGTATAGGAATAGGCGAATTCAAACTACTTGCACATGTGTTGACAAAATTAATTATTATTAAAACAAATAAGGCAATTCAAGAAACTGGTAGATACATATATTTTCCCGTTTAGATCGAACAAGTATGCAAGTATATCATATTAATTTCTAATACATTTTGTAAAATAGCATTTTCGCAATAAATCTTATCTTTTTAGATTCGATCATTCATTTTAGCGTAAACTAAAAGAATCGCACTAAAGTATATTTTGCTAAGATAAAATATCGAACAAAGAAATTGTCTCAATTTTTGTATTTCTAACCAAATTTCGGGTGCTTAATAACGACGCGACACAACGCTTATGTCAGAAAAGATTTACGTTGATTTAGTTTTATAAAAAATATCAGCTGAACTAGTGTACTCATGCAATTGCAGTTACGATAATTTGGCCAACGTTCGAACAAACATTCGTGATGAGTTCATCTTCGTTGAAGGGAATTGACAAAAGGCAGGTTAAATTAATATCAAACCACTGAAAGTATCAACCGAGATTTGCACATTTCCAATTCAACCGAATGTCATCGGCACTGTCATTTTTTTCATATCCCATAACTGATATGTCGAAACGATCTTCGCGAAAAGTTTGCGAACTTTAGTGGCATGTGAAGTAACTATCGCATTATCCGTCGTTTGTTTGAAGTGATTATCATGTTAAAGCATTTGTATTCAACTTCGATATTTACGCCTTGAATTCTAAATGTTCTGCCATTGTCTGGTGAGCATCCGTTCTCTTAAGGATACTAACAAACAAACATACATTACTGTTTTAGCGGTTTTCAAGCAATTATTCGAATTTAAAAAAGGAATAAAAACCATCTTTGAACTAGCAACACATTTTGCGATTAATTTTTATATATACATAAGACAAGCCAAAAAGATATGACTTATTAAGGACGGCCTTGACATCTTCAACTGATGAAAATCTTTAAAAAGTTAAAGATATGGACAGCTCGACATCTCGCGAGCCTTCGCGAATGAGTGTGGTGGCTTTTTTGCATACAAACGCGTTCTTCCTCGACTCATCCCAATAAAGCTGATTTTTTCCACAAAGAGTACTGTAAAAAAGTCTCTTTGGACAAGCTTAATCGTGCGAATTCCAATAGCAGAGTCTGGACAGCACTATGACTGCCGATAAGACATGCAAGCAAGTCAACACTCATCGCAATGGTGAAACAAAACGAAGCGAAACCAAAAAGCCAATGCCAAAACCGCTCAAAAATTAAGGTGATGCGCATTGGTTTTTCGATATTTGTAGTTTATTGTAGTATATATTATCGAACGATAATGCACCATCCCATCGAGCCACGATTGTGACCGAATTTAAAGCCAAAAATGTAATGAATAGCATCGATTAACCGCCGTATTTACCAGATTTTCTTTCGTGTGATTCTTTTTGGATCCTCAAACTGAAATTGCCGCTCCGTGGAGCTCGTTTGCAATCGATCGAAGAGATAAAACAAAATTCGCTGAAGGAGTTGAAGGCCATCCCAAGTACTTTTTTGTCACTGTGTACATAAATGTATAATAACATTAAGCTGATTGCTCAACCACATAATGCCATATGCTTTAATTAAGATTGTCGAGCTCTGATAGTTTTAGTGACTTGGAAACAGGTACCTTTTGTGGTAAAGTATTATATAATTTTACACATTTTTATAGTATATGAGGTTTGGGATATATGTACAGTAAACCATTTACGAAGTCGAGATACGTTTAGAAGCCCACGCCACTTTTATCCCCTGTACCGCCAATTTACAATACCAACCTCCGGAAGATCAAGGAACACATGTACGAATCTTTTCATGATATATTAGTTTTTACTGAAGTTATCGTTTTCACAGATCAACAGACAGACAGTCACTCGGAATTCAACTCCTCTATCATACTGATCAATGTACCTTAATTAGTTTGAAATGACACAAACAACGGTTAGGTGGACAAACCTATTATGCTATTATAATTAATGGTGAGAATAAGTTCAATTTTCAAAAAGTTTAAAACTTCACATACCCTTTAGGATTATCACCCATTTCTGATTTGAGCTAAATGCTGACTAAATATTGCATAATATATTCCGATCATGGATACGGTGAAATTGCACCCATATGCAATGAATTTCCCATACAATGACTACGAACGTGTGCAACAGCATAATAAATAATAAAAAATCTTGGAATTTTTGTTGGTTAAAGTTACATAAACCCAAATTGTATATTTTAAAGAAATGTAAGCGCTCATTTAAATACATAAATTAGTAATATAATATATAGAACAGAATTTATATGAGTAATTATAATAGTATATAAATAAAACACAATATTACCCAAAAGCATTATACATTACACAACATATTATACACACTATCCAGCAACATTTTCTACCATATTTCTACAAAATCTACATTGAGAAAACAATGGCTAGGCTTTTGCTGCTTCTGCTCCTTCTTGAACATAGACAGCCAGTAGGTTCCGCACACGTTGTCATTGCCAGGCACCAAGGCCAACACAGCCATAATCTGCTACTTACGTCAGTCGCTAAATAGAACAAAGTGCATTCATAGGATTAAAAAAGATAATAATTTTCATTTTCGTAACACCGGACAGCATAAGTGCCATAGATTATAGATTTAACTAGCGTCCACATCGTAGCCGAAGTACAATGGAAGACTGGCCTGTGCAGACAGTTCAGCACAAACAACTTACCAACGAAAAAATATGTACCTTAAAGAATGTAACAATGTAAGCACATACATGAGTATATGTGTGGACTAAGATCTAAATGTAAGGAATATTTAAATTTATGTATTTAAGAGAAAAATGTTAACTATCGCACTCATCGAAATTTTTGTGAGATTTTTAGTGTCACAGCATCGCAGCTTAACACTACAGTAAGGAGTTTATAAATACATATGTACATATACATAGATATATGTGAATATAACGAGTGTATTAACTTTGTGTTAAGAACAGCCAAACATTAAATAAAAGAAGTTAAACGAGAGCACTTTAAGAGAAGCTTGTAATAAAAATGATTGGAGTACTAAAGGGAAAGCTGCTCAAGAACTCGAAAATTACCCAAATTACGCTACAATTTATGCGTTATTGCAGAGGTATCTACCTCAGCGTAAATAACTATTTAAAATATATTATATGTGAATTATAATCCCAATATGAATAAACCCAAAGACATATTTTCAATTAAGAAATTATTGAGTAATGCGTCCCTGAAATAGAGGAGGAAAACAGGCCGCATTCTCGTCGACATAATTTCTATCCTTGAGGTCATTTGTAAAATAAATATTTCTTTTTTCCTTCACTTATGTATATTAATTAAGCTAGTATAATATTACATAATATATTGAGAGACATTGGAAAACCAAACGGTTTTAAATTCACTAAAGTTGATAAAGGTTTCATTCAAGAAAGTGAAAGGCTGCCTTGATATCTTACTATGTACATCTAACATCATATTTCTTAACGAACCCACAATGGGTCCCAGGACATGGTGATAAACTTAGTAACTGTAATTGTAATGAACTATTGTTAATAGACAACACAGAAAAAGGTAGAATTTATATGCATGAGGTCACATTCACAACAAGGGGGCACATGTGGCATGAGCAGCATATAGGGTGGACATAATGTACTGAGGAAACGAAAGGGTTTTATAGACTTACTTTACATATACTCGTATGTAAAGGCTACATTAAGGTTATCCAATTGAAATGTCACAAGTTAATATGCGGAGACCTCATTAAAGCAACTTAAACGATACTTTTTATACTGACAAAAATTAACATTATGAATGGCTCATTACTATAATAAAGGTAAATTTACATATTTCCTTACTGATTTTCAAATCTTCAGTTTCATAAATAATTTTCAAATTCAAATAATTCAATAAATTATAATTGTTTATAGAAGACATAAGGTCGAAAATTGAAGTTATCAAAGTGTTTCTCCAAAAGAAGCAAGTTACGACTGGTTGGATTCACTATTCTCAAATGCTTGTATTCCTGAAGGCAGCTTTTATTACAATTTAGCAATTCTGTACAAATGATATCTATAGTAGGGACAGATATTCATTGCATTTCAAAGAAAATCTGTTCTTATAAAGACATTTTTTTATACTCTCGCAAGAAAGTTGCTAAAGAGAGTATTATAGTTTTGTTCACATAACGGTTGTTTGTAAGTCCTAAAACTAAAAGAGTCAGATATAGGGTTA
>NW_017534653.1:178967-200214 GCF_001853355.1 Bactrocera latifrons
AGAGTCGTTTCTTTTAGGCATTTCCATATACAGTTCAAAAATGGAAGATATCGGATAATAACCACGCCCACCTCCCATACAAAGGTTATGTTGAAAATCACTAAAAGTGCGTTAGCCGACTAACAAAAAACGTCAGAAACACAAAATTTTACGGAAGAAATGTAAAAAGAAGCTGCATCCAGGCTTTTTCTAAAAATTGACAATGGGCATGGCGTCGCCCACTTATGGACCAAAAACCATATCTCAGGAAGTACTCGACCGATTTCAATGAAATTCGAGAAGTGGCAGAAAATATTCCTGAAGTAATTTCGAGTCTTTGTGCCGAGTTGACAGCCATTGGGCGAATAAAAATACTGTTGCATTCCAGTTACTTAGAGCCTGGGAACAGACATTTGTTATTCAACTTCGTCCTTCGATTTGGTATTAATTCGTATACATAGACTGAATTTCGGCATCAAAATTTATACCTAGATATACAATACAAAGAACTGTACTTGTAGTTGCTAATTTTAAAGGCAAAGTATATTGTTGTGATATTCTACAATTTCAACAATAATTTTAAACCTGCACAATTTTTTCATTGCCTGAGGACGATTGTGATAAAATTCTGAACGCTTTTGATATTCATATTATGTACTTCTTTTAAGGTAGCTATCCTAAAATACTTTTGTAGTAAAATATAGGAAGCCACTTTTACTAAATTAGCCATAATAATAAAAAATGAGGAAATGTGAAAAGCTTGTGCGAGATCCATGAGGACGTTTTGTGAAGTGATTCTCATAAGCTATAAAATTTAGAGTCGTAAAATAAATGACAGTAAAGGCGTTACGAGGCATAAGCAGAAGTCATAAAAAATGTCCTGTAGGAAAGGTGTTCTGAATTCTCGCTTATATTTCATATTTTTGTAAAGCCATTAAATTTTGTCTAAAATCTTTGTAAATTCTTTTGAATATTATTAATAAAATTTCCAATCACATAATTTTTTTTTGTTTTTACAAAACAATACATTATCGCTCTCACATTTAGAATAATTGTACCTCAGTTTCAGAGACATTACCTAAAAGGTAATGATATACACATATGTATACAAATCTATATATAGTATACTATTTTTTGATTAGTATATTAAAACATGAGTTATTCCCAGAGTCTATTATATTCCAGAACTTCTACCAGATTTAAACACTGTGATCTGAATTGATTTATACAGCGAAACATATTTCATTCGCGATATACATTTTACTATATTTCCTTTGTTCGCAATAATATTGAAAATTTATGTGCAATACTATAAGTAAGAATGATATTGCAGAAAGTAGCAATAATAGCAACTAGCGTGGTGCAATTTATAATTTTCAAATACTTTTACTTTTTCAATTTTCTGGAAACTTTCCAATCCTACAGGTGTCAATTTAAGTTTTGCAATGAATCTTCTTGGCAGCAACTTTGTAGCATCAATTTGAGTTCCGCATAAAAACTTCAAACACTCTTTATAGCATTTCACGTGTACAACTTTTCTCTGCAGGTGCATCGGTGCATTTCGTTTCAAGAAAAATAAAAGTTTGAAGTAAACTACAGCTTACTTAATTGGACAATATAATAAAGAGAACCAGAAAGTGGATAATAAGTGGAACTATGTGTCTCTTCTATCAACAAGCATGCTAGTTTATAATGAAAGCTGGGTAAGTTGTATGGCATTAAACTATGAAGAACTGAATTTGAGGAATAAACGTGCGAGATGATTGCATTATATATATCTTGAGCATACTCGTATCTCTAGATTGGTAACAGATTTGCTTTAATTGATATATAAGTGATACAACTATGAATTCAATCACACTTATATTCCTTGTTATTCTTCGCTTCAGAGATATACTTCGCCCTTCCTCAGGGGATTAGGGCAAGTTCAGGGATGATGCAGACGTTTTGGAGTGAACATCACCCCTCCAAGACGAACATCATCCCATTTACGAAACGTAGATAATGCAATCACTCGTCTGCATCTGGGTGTCGAGTACTACGACGGGACTTGAAGCCATTCTGGATCTCACAACTCTTCACCTAGTAATCGATCAGGTAGCCAAACGGACTCTGCTCCAAGTGACAGCGGAAAGGTTTTGCAGAGGTAAGATATTCTTAAATGACGAAAACCACTGGTTCTTCTCTCAAAGGAAAACAGTATTACCAAATGTGTAAACTTCATTAAACGTTGAAGAATACCCTCAGTATGGAATGATGCCATCCGGCATACTCCAAGCAGATCTCTTTGCTAAAAGTCCAACCCAACTATCGCAGCGAACGTATAACCATACTTAGGATCAGTCAAATGGCACTTAAAGCAGTCTATACCTACTGTTGCATAGGTGTAGGGAATGACTGAACAGTCTATGGTATAGTCACGGGCACAGAGGTATAGCCAGGAATGAACTGGCTGATTAGCTCATCCGCTCTGTAGCATTTACTAATATGGTAGGACCTGTACCTTTCGTCGTGGTGCATCCTCATACCATAAAGGAGCTACTACGTAAAGAAGAAGGAGTAGGCAGAGAAAGGAATTGAAAATAACTCCAAAGCACGCGCCATGCCAAGTTGCTAATGGGTAGTAGCATCCGCAGCAGGTTGAAAAATATTAAAGTCAAGTTATTTGTCGCATTTTACACTACCCGTCGTAAGCTCAAGAAGCACTTATAGAACATGGGCCTAGCTTCTTGGGCAAATTGCTCCATAACACCTTTCAATTGACTGCACAGTCTATAGATGCAGTTATACTGCCTTTGGATCCATGTTTCCAAATAGGGATCACATCGCTTTAATAGCACCTAGCAGTATATTGGAATTTATCAATTTGCTGGAACAGGGTGAGTCGTAGTGACTTAGGAGAGGGCCCAATAGACCTTAGTTTGGCGGTGCAATCTTCATTTGTTTATCTAAACAAATCTATTCTTCTCTCACATTAGAAACTACTCAATACAATGTTTACTACGCCATTTAAATTAATTATATACAAACTTCGGTGATTTACATTTCGCTATACAAAGTATTTGAAAAAATCTTTATACATTTACATATATATGAGAATCGAATCAGATGATTGATTTAAGTCGACAATATAATTTTCAGTATGTGCATTCATGCTGACATAGAAAGACTATGTTTACTTAAATTACATCTTGAGGTAGTTAAATGTTTTATATTCCATCTGCCTACACTTCATATCAAATGAGATTTTCTTAAGATTACCAAGGTGGGCATAATGAGGGAAGTGCAGATAGAGACCAACTTTAGATACTGTATCAATTTCTCAGAATTAGAAAATGGTAAATATTACAAGAGTTTTGCAATATTTTATGACACAACATTTTCCAAAGGAAATCAATATATTTTACTTGATTAGAATTCGAATCGTATTTATTAGTTTCATGAAGGAATAAAATATTCACTACCTAGCACTATTTGAAAAGTAAAAGCATCCATATTTTCATTATGCTGTTACACATTATATCCAATAAATGTATGTACATATGTGCCATAAAGTTAAATCAAAAATCAATAAATAAAATAAATTTGGGAGCTAGGGTAAGGAACCATATATTTTTGACACCAAATCACTTTGTGGCAAAAGAAACTGTATCAATACAAATTTTCCTAAGATATCTCACATATTTACTGATACACTCCATACCAATTTTGAGTCGTATACGGTATATCATTTAGTAATATAGTTAAACCACTTAATTTTTTTATAAAAAACGCTGCTTCTGGGTGGATTTTAGTGTAATCAACGGCACCATTGGGTGTACAAAACTTTCATACTCTGTAAAACATGTTGCATGAGTACAAAACACAATAAAACGGGACTTGTACAGCACATAGCTCATCTGCATGAATCCACTTGCGCTGGCTTTTCAACTGCAATTTTTCGCCCATTTCTCTGCTGTTGCAGACTTTCCTCTGTGTGACATTAGCATACAGATTAAAAAATTCCCTCCGCCCATAAGTTGTTCACAGCTGGAGTTTTTAATTTTTTTATTTTTTTTATTTTGCTGTTTTTTTCATATTCAGAAGTGGACGGGTATTTTGTTTTGCATTTTTGTGTTCCCAATTGTCGCCGCCAAAGGGCAACTGCAAAGGGAATTCATTTAAACTGAAAAACACAGAAATGGCTTTCGCTGACTTGTTCCATTAAAATTTTATATGTTTTATTTTCTTATTCCTTTTCTGTCAGCTAAAGTCGCTTAATATTTGCAATATGAAAATAACATGAAATATTCAGAAAATTTTGAGAAAAATTGCAAATGAAAGTATTAAATTTTGCAAATATGGTTATCGTCTTCGGTAAGCTTTGTGTAGTGGACTTAAAACCCATTTGTTCTTCTTTGTTATAAAGTCGCAGTTAGTTGATCCATTTATACTTTATTTTATATTGAAAGGGATATTAGACAAGTTTTGCTTAGCAACTATCCTTCAGTGCCTTTGTAGCACATTATGCTTAAAATTGCTTTGGAAATATTACAAACAAGATGCCCTTAGAGCATTAAGGCTTAAACTTGACTTTTTATAATGTAACAATTATGGGGAAATATACAAAAAATAAAGTTTAATAATTATTTTTCAATGTATATTGTTTTCTCTTAAATTTATATACATTTTTATATTTTGATTTTCATTTTTCCTTTAAAAACTAACAATTTACTTTATCGCTCATAGAATGATAGCACTATACAATAGGAGTTGAAGAGAAAGCTTTTCTTTTATTACTATCAAATCGCGATGACAAAACAAAAGGCTTGCTCTTCAATGCTTATTACATAAGAGTTATGAAAAATTCTCCTATGAGTAATAAATAAGAGTAAGCAAAGTCCTCTCTCGACGAACAAAAACCAAACTCTATAAGTCCCGTAATTCCCGTCCTGCTATAGGGTGCAGAGGCTTGAACGATGTCAACAACGGATGAGTCGACGTTGCGAGTTTTCGAGAGAAAAGTTCTGCGAAAGATTTATGGTCCTTTGCACGTTGGCCACGGCGAATATCGCATTCGATATGACGGCATTGTTCAGCGAATTAAAAGACAGCGGCTACGCTAGCTAGGTCATGTTGTCCGAATGGACGAAAACACTCCAGCTCTGAAAGTATTCAACGCTGGGGGAAGCAGAGGATGAGGGAGACCTAAACTCCGTTGGAAGGACCAGGTGGAGAAGGACCTGGATTCGCTTGGAATATCCAATTGGCGCCACGTAGCGAAAAGAAGAAACGACTGTCACGCTGTTGTTAACTTGTTGTCACGTTATATCAATAATCAAAAAAATTGTGAAAAAAAATAAAAAAATTTTATTATCACATCATATATGTATATCCCACTCTTCCTTCATAATGATGTTTTAGTCTAAAACTATAAAATAACTATAATTTTATCCCTGCTCTAAAGTCAAAATCTCACGTCTAGTTTTTATTAGTACAATTCTTTTGTGATGTTCAATTAAGTTTTGTCAAAAGCTTTTTTGCAGCGAATTTAACCGAAATATATCAACTTTGTCTTTAAAACAGCTTTAGACACTGACTTTGGATTTTCTTTGTGCAATTTTTCACATCTTTTTTTTTCTAACGGACAACTCACCTGGAATTCTTAAACTGTCAAAAGCAACTAATGCCTTCGTAGTCGCCGCTGTGTCAACCGACAGTTTTAATTTGCGTGGTGACGTAGCAAAGTGTACAAGAACGACGCATAAAACTAAAAAAAAAAATAAAGTTTTACCTCTATCAGTACGAGACCATATGACAAGTGATGAAGATTTTCTCTATGCTTTGCGGCAGCTGAAAAATTAGTTAAAATCTCTACCGAATGGTGGTGGTAGAGCTTTATTATGTGGATCTGTAAAACATACTTTCCTGTTGAATTGATCATCTCATAAGGAATTGCTTATGTACTTGTTTTGCGATATCCTATTTCTTTTAATTAATGTACGCCTCAACATTAAACAGCAAATGAAGGACCTAATATGTTTTCGATAATTTTATGAGAACTCTTTTGCACTTAAGATATTTTCATTGACTAAAAATTGAATATTAAATACTTCGTATTTGAAGTGATTAAAGTTTTAACCTTTCCGAAAATAACACTGTGCTATCCAGCGCAATTTTTTTAACTTAAGTTTTCGAGCGGATTCATATGAATTAAACCAACATAAGTTTGTTTGTAATAATTACAATTATTTGTTATTTGTAACAGTTACTAAAACAGTCACTAAATACTAATCTATCAAACCCATGTTTTGTGCAGCTTTCTCAAAAATGTACTTTCACTGATCGCTGGAGTATCTTACCACTTTTACTGAATCCTGCACAATTCCTTGTGTTCGTCAACCGAAACAACGATGATGTTCGTAAAGAAGTTCCTTCTTGGTATGAAATTGAACCTTAAGTTAACTCAAATGGGTTTTTATTGTATTTAATGGCATACTCGTATTTATAACCTTTGAGCAAATTTGTTGTGTTTTGCTGCTTTCAAGGGTAATTAGCTTCGAAATGTCTATTTATAACCAAATTGTCCTGTTCTGAGGAAGCTCTGCAAATGCCGAGATTCGGAAAGTCGTTCACTTTTTTTGTGCACCAAAATCCAATCTTGGACAAACACATCCGACTTTTTAAGAAGTTTGTCGCAATCAAGTGAAATATTTTGGGATCCTTTGGATGAGAACAAAGAAAGAATGCGTCAATATGTTTCAAGCAAACGGAACAATTGCTTTCTTTTTGAACGAAAATTGTTCGGGCTTCAAGGTATATGATGTAGAGCTAGAGGTAAGCGTAGCATGACAGTTTCAGAGTTTTAGCTTTTAAGTTTTTATAACGATTTCGGTGTAGTCACGCAGAAACAGTGCTAAACCAGTGTATAAGTTGTAACATCGTTTTGAACTACAACTATTCATGTTGATATAATATATCAGCTTGACTACATATATGAACTTTAGCAAAACACAGATGATTGGCAAGCAATTGTACACCAGTAAGAATTCTTTACTTTGATTTTGTGTTATTAAATACTTTAGACACAAGTCATCTTAACAGTTACATAATAACCATATGTAACACAACATCAAGGGATGGAAATATTACCCTTAATCATGTCCAGTTTTATAATCAATGACAAAATAATGAGTGTCTTAATCAAATATTTAATGGTGTATTGGGTCCTTTACTAAGTTACTTTTTAATGTGGAAAACATTTTAGAAAACTAAAAAAATTTAATTCTTCAGCAACCATTCGGGTTTTTATTCAACGATTTGCATAGGCCAACGACTTTGTTTTACCCACATCTGCTTAAAGAGATATTCTATAAAGTGATGAATCGCCAAGAAAATGCCGGTACGAAATTTTGCAAATCAATTTAGACATTGGCGTTCGATCAACATACGTCGAAAATTATGTAATGTGTACGGAGAACACATGTGTACTAATTTTTTACCCTTTACCCTTGAAGAACCTATGTATTTTTATGATTTAAGGTTTAAGACGCCAACGAATAAAACAAGAGTCTGGAAAAGAAAGGACTGAAGAGAAAACATTTATTAAGCTCGAAAGTATTGCAAAATTACAATTCCTTTTATTTATATGAAATTTTCCCTCTAACATTGCTAAATATATTGCGAAAAGTGCTTTTGCCAAAAAGCAATACGAATTTAAAATATTTCAGCCACTGAATATAATATAATGTAAATCTTAAGTGCGACATTAAAATCATTTTAACAGTGATATTGTTATGAAAATGGTTTTGCTTCTATCATTTGCATATTCCCCACATTTATCGCTTGCCACTGCTTGGCTTAGAATGGTCGAAAAACGACTTTGGTTGCTCGAAAATTGAGTGCTGTGACTATGTACTATTTATGAAGTACATATATAGTATGTGTGTAAATATCTGTGTACGTGTTCTGCATTATGCCATCGATTCTATCATCCAATTTTCTAGTAAACCTTATCGGAAGCGTACTGGTGATTGAATTTAAATATTCGTCAAAAAAAAAAAACACCAATAAAAGTTTCAAATGTTGTCTGATTGAATATTTATTATCTTTTTATTGCCTTAATGTGCTGCTAATGGAAGATTTATTCGAATGCGGAAGGAAGCTCAGCCTTTTTATTAGGATATTTCCCAAGAAGAAGAAAAAAGAATTCAATGTATTTATGAAATGAAGCTGGTTTTGGTGATTGAAATAGTTATTTCAAGAAGGGTTTCAGGTAAATTAAATTTCAGAAAACCTCAGACGGATATAATGTCAATAAAAAGTTATCAGTCATGCTCAGTCATGAAAGATAGAATATTTTATTTCTTTGAAACTTCATAAAATACAAAAAATTCCAATTTAGGAACTTGCAAGCATGTAATGACCATTTACAAATGACTCATACATCGTTTTAAACATAATGGAGTATTAAAATATTTTATGAAACTATCAGCGCAATGCATATCAGCGCGTTATGCATTATTATGTACTATCACTTGGCCAGCGCAGCCACTGCCTCATAACTCGCTCAGCTATGTCAATGCCGTCGTATATCTCATATAGCAATCTACCACATAACCTTTCTCTCGAAAACTCGTAAGTACAACTCATCAGATGTTGCCATCGTTCATGACTCTGCACCATATAGCAGGACAGGAATAGTGAGTGACTTATAGAGTTTTGTTTTTATTCTTCGAGAGAGGACTTTACTTCTCAATTGCGTACTCAGTCCGAAGTAGCACCTGTTTGACATTCTTGTTGGTGTTATTTTCCAAGATAAATGAAATTATCTTCAACTTCGAAGTTATGACTATCAATAGTGACTTGGATACCTACTGACTGTTTGTTTGATGACAGGAGATATTTTATTCTGCCTCCGTTCACTGCAAGACCCATTTGCTGTGCTTCCTTATCCAGTCTGGAGAAACAGAACTAACGGCGCGGATGTAGAGACCAACGAAATCGATGTCATCGGCATACGCCAGCAGTTGTACACTCTTATTGAAGATTATTCCTTCTCTATTCACCTCAGCAGCTAAAAGTATTTTTTCCAGGCTTGGGTTCAACGTCCGTGACACCGACTTATTACATTGGTGGGGATACTAAATTTAGATATAGCGACATAAAGACAGCTCCTCCTCCAGCTGTTAAAGGCAGATTTAAAATCTACGAAGAGGTGGTGTGTGTTGATTCTCATTTCACGAGTCTTTTCCAAGATGTGGCGTAAGGTCAGTTTTTGATTTTCCAGGCCAGAAACCGCACTGATAATGTACAATTTTGTTGGCGGTGTGCATTAATCTTTCACACAATAAGCTCGATAGAAATTTATATGCGATGTTGAGGAAGCTTATCCCACGGTATATATCAATACCTCTCACCATGGAGGAGTACGATATTCATTTACAGCCACATCTAAAATATCTGGGAGTAATAGTAGACTCAAGGCTCAAATTCAAGAGCACTTAAAAATACACGGCAGGTAAAGCGAATAAAATCCTGAATGCCTTATCAAGAATGATTTTAAATAAAGACTGCGTGCGTTCCAGCCGGCGTTTTCTACTCGCAAAGGTAATGAGATCGAATGTGTTATATGCGGCTTCAATATGGATCCAAACGCTAGACATCAAAGCATATTCCCGACAAATAAACACAGTGCACAGACTGTCGACACTAAGATTAATTAGTTGGTTCCGAACAATTTCAAGTAATGCTTCTGAAGTAATAGCCAGTATGAAGCCCATTCCAGGGGTGATGCATACGAGCGAATATACAAATTATTAGGAGCCAAAAGAGAGGAGAGAGTGAAAAGCTTAACGATATGACAGCAGCGGTGGCAAACCTCACTCAAAGGACGGTGGACTTACAGACTCATACTGCATATCCATTTTTGGATCGACAAATGAGATGGGGACCTAGATTTCGACCTAACTCAAATATTAAGTGGGCATGGGGACTTTAGAAGCTACCTGTACAGAGTGCATCACGACATTATATCGAATTGTCAGTCGTATTCAGAGTGCTTTGAAGACTCTGAGCATGTATTCTTTTATTGCCCGCGCTTTATAAGTGCAAAGGAAAAACTTAAAACTACAGTCGGTGGTCAGTCCACTGAGAACTGGAGAGCTGAACTGAAGAGACTTAAATGTCTTATCACTCCCACGAAGTAATACTTAATCAGAGGTTCCGTGATAGAGTCAGGAGTTGGAAGTAGGTTAGGTTTAGTGGATTAAAGTTCCGTACTCCGGCTTTTGGTGCTTCCCCTATTTAAAAAAAGATAATCACACGGTAGTTGGCACAGCTTTTGGGTTTGGGTGAACCTTTTGTAGTATGAGCAGAACACACTTAAATTCGAATCATGGGACATGCTTTTGTTTGATCATGTTATCCAAAGAAGTTAAAATACATATCTGAAGTTAACAGTTATATGGAAGATATAAACCTTCTCTAATTCAAAAAATTTCTTATAAAAGCTTGATTTGGATCAAGGGGTTTGTTTGGCAGCTATATGTATTTATCAGTCAATCTGAATAATTTCTTCTCGAATTGTGCCATTACCTTAGCTCTTGTCAAATGAAAAAAGACATACGTTACATACTGTCAATTGCTACAAATGAATAGGAAACTAAATCAAATGAAATGGTTTGGAGCCTTTTTAAAAGAATCCATTATGAAGTAAGAAAAGAGAACCATTATATACGGCTCAATATACTTCTCAATCTAGTAAACTTATAACTATCAAATCCAACAAAAGGTCTATATTTTGTCTCTGCAGTATAATATTTATTATAAGCCATAGCCTGAATACAATTACACGTAAGGAATAGGTATTAAAGAGACTAAAGTTGGGCGGTGCCACCGAACTAAGAACAATTGCAATGTTTCATAGTAAAATGTTAATTCAACGGCACATATTCATATTAAATTACCAGTCATACAAACTGAATGGTACACTTTCAGCCAAAACAAATACGAACAAAGTAGCGGAGATCTCATTAATATAAACTGAAAATTATATATAATATTTTTGTCTGTTTATGAGCATATAACGCATTATTATTTTATATAGAAAAAACACATATGTATATTAATACATGTCTATGTATGTACTATATATATCTACCAAAGTCAGCACTTTTTCCCCTGCCTTTTCACAGCAGAAATACGTTCCTGCTACGAATATAGAATCGAACTCAGACTTTCGGAGCGGTGGTGCACACTTCTAAGCATGAAGCTCCAACGACTTCATATTTATTCATAGAAAGAAAAAATATGCTGACCTTTCTACCGCTAATGCACATGTAATACGAAATCTTTAGGCAAAAAGGTGAAAAACGCAAAAATTAATTGTTTCCTCAAGCGGATACATAACAATTTATCATAATTAGGATAAAATAGCAAAGTAACTTCATACTGTCAGTGCAAAAAATGCTCTCTTTTAATGGTTATATACACGTTATGGCAGCTTCACAGTCAACGTACGTTAATATACTGAGTTTTTGTAAGCTAAATCGACTTCTAGCAACAAGCAAGGCAAGCGTTGTTAAAGGAAAGCATTTTACTACATATACTATGTTTAGAACTAGGTGTATATTGTATTACTGAATTATTGTTCCAGAACATACATACATATGTGCAAATAAGAATGCATATGTWTGTATGTAGATGTACAGTAGTCTTGTTATCTTTATCAAACGGCGTCAGAGAACTGAACATTGAAAAGAAATATATACGCTAACTTGTAGAAATAATAAGTATTCCTCAATGAGCCATTAATACGTTAATTTTTATATAGATTAATAAGTAATTAACATATTTATTCGCCCAAGTAAATTTTACTATGAATATACAGGGTGGCTGATGAATTTTGCTACATTAAGAAACTCAAATTATTATTTTTTCTTTTTTTTTTTTTCAGTGTATGGAATTCATTTTTCTTTTATTCACGTTAAAGCTCACTCAATTTTATTAAATATAGCTTAATTAGTTTTAAAAATAATGGAATTTAAATGCCCCCCCCTGCTCGTTGATGCATGTGCGGCATCATACCAAAAAGTTGTTCATTACTTCTTCGAGAGGTGAGATAAGAATAGCCGCAATTGTTTCTCGAATGGATTGCCTTAGTTCATTCAAATTTGTTGGTTTTGCTTTGTAGACTTCCTGTTTGCAATAACCCCACAAGAAAAAGTCAGCTGCAGTAAGGTCAGGCGACCTGGGGGGCCAACGGAATGTGGAGTTTCTGGATATCAGCTTATTTGGAAATTTTCGTCGCAATTCTGTCATATCAGGTTGGGCTATGTGAGGAGCTGCACCATCTTGCTGAAACCACACAGAGCTGAAAGAAATTCTCATTCGGCGTAATTTTGGATAGAAAAACTCTCTCAGCATGCTCAAATAACGGTCTCCGTTGACGGTGTGACCGTTTTCTTCGAAGAAGTAGGGCCCGACAATGCAGCGTGATGAAACTGCACACCACACTGTGACACGAAGTGAATGCAATTCCGTCTCATGGAGTATCTGTGGGTTGGAAGCACTCCATATTTTGTTTGTTTATGTTGCCGTTTAAATCGAAATGGCCCTCGTCAGACATGAAAAGACAGTTCAACATGTTTCCATCCTCTTCCACCGTTTGAAGCACTTTCTAGTAAAATTCCAAGCGAGTCGGCAAGTCTGCAGCGTTCAGTTTGTTGGCCATTTGAATTTTATATGGGAATAAGTCCAAATCTTTGTGCATAATTGGCTGTAATGACTGTCTGCTTACACCCACTTGAGCGGATAAGCTTCTTGTCGAAACACGTGGATTGTTTTGTATGCCTGCAGCTACAGCAGTGATTGTTTCCTCCGTTCGAACTGAAGGGTTTCGATGGTAAGGTTGTTGACCGTCCCACGCTCGGCAAAATTGTGTACAAGTCTCATTATGGCCCATCTGCTCGGAGCATTGCCGCCAAACGTGGGCCTATACGCTCTTTGAACCGAAACTACGGACTCCAGTGCGTGATAGCGGCGAACAATCCAAATTCTTGTTTCAGTGTCCCAGTTATCCATTTCTGTTAAATGTAAAAGTCAATCTGCAAAATAAAAAAAAGATTAACCAGATTCATTAAATAAAAAGAAAGTTATTTAATTTTCTTTTTGGTAGCGGCTTTCATCAGCCACCCTGTATATAAACATCTCGTTTATTTATATGTATATAAATATACTCATAAAATGTTGTTTTATATATACAAATTATATGATACATTTCTTCTTTTACATTACTTTTACGATTGTGTATTGCTAAGTGCGGTTTCAAGAGACCACATTATGAGCACAGAACAGCTTATGTGAATTTAACGTCATTTAAAGCCTCTGGTGTCATTGTGGATTATGCTCATTGCCGCATCGGTCGTTAAACATAAATAGTTTCGCAATAATCCATATACTTAACTGACTTTATATTATATTTCACAACTTGTTTCTTTAATGACAGGCTGGTTATAGTTTTGCCTCAATACCATATAATTAGGCATAAAGAAGTCATTGACAACATACATGTAATTTTTTGTACAATTCGTCTATTGAATATCAAAGTGGCACTTAATATAAATGCCTGAATTTGGGAAACTAGCAACTGATCTATACCTGAGTTAGTACGAATTCTTCAATAAAAGCTTCCAAAAATTACACTAAGCACAATACTAAAGATTATCTAGCAGTAATTATATCTAACGGTTGATCTAGGTAGAGATACTTTTTTCAATGGCCTTTTCTGGACATATCTCGCGTGAGTGCGTCAACCTGTCATGTTAGTTCTATTCAGTATTGTTTGGTATTTAATCGTGGTAAGACTTACGCCTGGACAACATTAACAAATTGTTCAACTTTGTTACGAAAATTTACGTTCTGTAAAAAATGTATTTCGCGCGCCTCACTCAACTAATGGTCAACATACTTTCGCAACATCATCACTATTGGATAATAGTCGACCGAATAGCGAACAGCGAAGAATATGTAGCAGTAGTAGCTGAAAACGTACACAAAGACCGTGGAGAGGCGATTCGACGCCGTGCGCAGCAACTCGGACTGACCCGTGGAACGACTTGGCGTATTTTACGCCGGGATCTTAAATATAGAATGTACAAAATAAAAATGTTCAAGCACTGTAGACCCTCGACATTCCCAAGCAACATTGCTTGGTCCTATGGGACGTTTTCGAGCCAAATTTTTTTCAACGATGGGGCCGATTCTGATTCAAAGGGTAAATAAACAAGTAAAATTTTGGGACGAAGACCAACCTGCAGAGATTCAATATCTTCCATTTTATTCCGAAAAATAAAACGGTTTACTGTGGTTCCTCGAAATAGTTGTCCCTATATTTATAAACTGTTAACATCCATACTTCGTCTTCTTTATTTACAACAACGCACCAGTCGTTTTTCCTTTTCGCTATTAGGCGGCAAAGTGTAGCCAGTTCCTTCTCTATCTCGTCTTTCCAATGGAGTGGAGATCTTCCTTTTCCTCTGCTTCCTCCGGCGGGTACTAGTTTGAATACTCTCCGAACTTTTCAAACATTTCAGGACGGGGATGATGAGTGACTTTTAGAATTTGGTCTATGTTTGTTGAGAGAAGGCTTTACTTCTCAATTACCTATTCAGTCCAAAGTACACCAGCTGCTTTTTTTTTTTTTTTTTTTTTTTTTTTTTTTTTTTTTTTTTTTKTTTTTTTTTTTTTTTTTTGCTACTAGGAGATATTTCGCCCTTTCAATCAAATTGCTCAGGACAAAGCATCTCTTCCGACTTGTGAAAGTGGGTGAAGGCGAATGGTAGCACTGCGCACTTATCATTTAACATCGGAGTTGGAAACTACTTAAGGTGCTATAAAATCACTTTTTAGATATGTCAATTGCATTTAGTTTTACAATCGAGATGGCTTGGAGGAGCTTCATAGCTGTCAATATTAATTGAAAAATGAGAGTGCCACCGCCCAGCTTTAGTCGACTTAATTTCTATTCATTGCGAGAAATTGTATTCAGGCATGCAACTATGGTAATAATAAGAATTATTTTGTACAGATTAAATATTGATATTTTATAGAACCTTCCAAAAACATACAAGGAGCGTTCCAAAGTAAACCAGACATTGAAAAAAATTAATTTTTTTGGCAAAATCAATTTATTTTATTCAAAATAGTCTCCTTCTGCTTCAATACAGCTTTTCGCATGGTCCAAAAGCATGTCGAACGAGTGTTTTAGCTCGTTGACCAGTATGGCCGCCAGTATGGCGGTGCAAGCCTCTTGAATGGCCTCTACGTCTGCAGAACGCTTTCCTTTCATGGGCAAATTTTTTCGAAAAGGAAGAAGTCGCACGGTGCCATATCAGGTGAATACGGGGAGTGGTTAATGTTTAAAATGTGATTTTTGGTCAAATAATCGGTCACAAACGTCAATCGAATGTTGGATTCTGAGCAATTTTTGGTCGTCAATCAATTTGTGGGGAACAAAACTTTGAAAACGTCGAAACTTCTCGTGCACTTTACTATGGGATAGGCAGTCATCGCCATAAACTTGTTTCTTCAATTAAAACGTTTCGGTAAAAGTTTTACCAATAAAAAAAAAAAAATTAATGTTGGCTCTTTGTTCGAAGATAATTTTCACACCAATAACAGAAAATTGCTGATACTTAAAATGCCATAACTTCACATTCAATCTATGAAATGTCATAAAATTCTCACTGTACAATCGATAAAGATAGAAAATTCTATTTATCTTCTATGATGACTGGTGTGTCATATAGATGGCGCCACCAGGGGCGCTAGAAGCAAAAAGTCCTGTTTTTGTTCTTTATTATTTTATAGCATATAGGTATGTTAATTTATATTTATTAATACACATATTACTAGGACTAATATAATATATAAGCTAGTAATACTAATATAGTTTAGAATATTAACTAATATTACCTTAATCCAATTATTTAATTGAATCAGCAGGGTGCCAGCATATGCTTAATGCTAAGAGCTGTATAAATAGCATTGTAAATATTTCGAAAACTAAACATACATGGAACTAATTTTATTACATCAGTGCGCTCTTAAATATACAATGCTATTAATTTTCATTAGAAAGTCATCAATTTTGTGTGACACAGTACTGAGAAGACAATACAAAGTCAAGATACTATTCTCGCTTGATAAATATAAAGCAATAGAAATACAGGTAAAGCCCAAGCACAAGAAGCCGCAAATGTTTAATTAAAGCTTAATATAATATATATACATAAAATGTTTTCAAGCATACAGCTTACTCATTTATCTCTACTGGTGTTAGTATTACTATAAACATGACAAAGGATTCGAACTGTTTGGTGATTCATGGTCTCTATAAAGTGTTCGCAACGTATTTACTAAAGCTACTTAGAAAGCATCAAAAACTAACAAAAAATATTTATATTGTTCTTATTTAGTATGCAGCAGATTGATTTGCTAATTATGTTTGATTGATGTTGTCTCATTTGACTTTTGCGCCATTCTGATTTTTGCTGGGCTATGTGTATTTAGTCCATAGACTAGCGTGCAACAAAAGCTGCTGAGAATTAATGTTTGGTAAGTTGGTTAAGCAGTTCATCTATTTTTCGTATAAGGGAAAGCGCAGCAGCGTCAGACCAAGGTGGCCACAGTTAGGCCATTATTAGATACTTCTTACCCTTTTCCACCTTCCGTTATGCCAACAATTTTTGATGAAACGCTGAATTGTAGTCATTTAGTTTGAAGCTATCTTTTCTCATAAATTCTTCAGAAAAACCACACTCCTGTTTCTATTTCACCATTTGATCCAGTCGATCTGAGAATCAATCGTCCAACCGGAAATGAAAACATTGCGCTCAATTCATCATAGACCTCTTTTTCTTGGTCTCGTTGAATAATTCAGCTCGAATTATTTTTCTTCTGATTTAAGGTACGGCCGTGATCTTTCGCCTAATTGGTCAATTTCTACTATGTGTACCAGGATAAGCAGTTAGGACACATCCTTAACAAAAGACAGCGTAAAGTTCTTCTTGTCGAGTATAAGTATTAATTTATTGAGCAAGTGGAGCCAATGCAATTTGTATAAGGTTCCACCTTGCAGGTCGACAACTGATCTGGGGAGCTATTTTTATACCTCGCCCTTAATCTATGGCATGTGCATTGCATGTGACTTAATCAGACAAACTGGGTTATGAATTTCGATTTCTGTTTCCTTCGCATTAAAAAAAATAGATTTCTCGGTCGGTAAATTTATGCTTTGATATCTGAGAATTTTCATCAAAATCTCTTTTTAAAGAAATTTCTACGAATACAAGAATCTAGTAGCCAAGATTTACTGGTATTCATCTCCTATAATAAGCTGAAAAATTCAGGGTTTGCCCGGAAAGTGATATGACTGAGTCGATTCCGCATTGAAGGCGTCACAGAAGGCTTGGATCCTCTTTCATCAGCTTTTTCAAGCAAATAAACAAAAAAGTCCGGGGGCCACATCGGCACTGTAGGGCGGCTGCGGAAGCGTTCAGATACCACGTTAGGTAGCTGCTCACAAGAAAGGCGATGTTAGCCGGGACGTTGTCGTGGTGCAACTTTCAATCCGCTGCGATTTCTTGTCGGACCCGATTGCCCTTTCGTTTAAGTCCTTTGAGGACTTCCATATAAAAACTTGGCGGTGACGTTTTGTAAAACAGGAAAAAATTTGCTCATTCATCAGCGACCTCTTCCAGGCCCTCCAAAAAGGCCTGGTGCCATCGAAAGACACCACTTTTTACTAAAGCAACATCTGTCGCAGATTTACCGATTTTCACACAGAATTTAATCACGTACGGGTTGCAGCACTCACAGAAACACGCCGTGCGAAAATGTTTGCCCTGACTCTCCAGGTGCTCGGATGACCAGCCGCTCGTTCGTAAGCTAGAAACAGTCGCGGCGGAAGGAAATCACTCCAATTACTTTCCGGACAAACCCTGTATGAAACTTGATTTCTTATTCTTACTACTTCGCAGATGCTGAGCTTTCTGGATTTCACAAAACTAATTACCATGTGTTAACTTCGCAGGATTTATTCTCATTCTACAAAATTTATTCGTTGTTATTTTAAAAACTTCTAAACCTTTTCAATATGTATATTAGTCGGGAAAAAGATATATCTAGAGAGATAACACAACGCTTTCGCTTTATCATATCCACCCAGGTCCTGAAAGGGGTACGGTCGGGTAATGGCATCCTCTACATCATCGCGAAACTCCTTCTGAATTAGTATCCTTTTAGGTTCAAAAACACGAACAAGTCAATGGCACAATATTTGAAAAATACGCAAACAATTCGAAACAATTTAAAGAAAACTGGTGGTTATATGGGTTCAATTTTAGTGGCCAAATAATTCTCGTTACTTATCAGTCGGTTTAGTCAGTCTATCCGTCTTTCCGATCGTCTGTCTGCATATATGCGAACTAGTCCCTCATTTTTTAGATATTGATCTGATTTGCACTCGCCCTTTTCTCGCTAAAACTGTGCATTTGCCAGAACTGCCGATATCGGATCCCTATAGCTTTCAGGTACCATACAAACTGACTGATCAAAGCAATTGTAAGGAATATTTTGTATTTATGAAGGGTATTATAGCTTCGGTGCAAGCAAAGCTAACTATTTTTCTAGTTTCGATACAGATTGTAAGACTCTTTGGTTCCACCCCCTCAGATAGGAGATTTTTTATCAACCCATGAAATGGCATATGTATATGTATTTTCGTTAGATGCATACGATTGCCTTTCATCTATAAATTGCGAACATGTCGATGTTTGCGGTTTTATTGCTCCGATCATAAATAAAAACATACGCATGCACTTTTGAAATCTCCCGAGTGAATATAAATGTAGTAAACTATAAGCCTAAAAATATGTACTAGCGTATAAATGTAAGGACACTCGCATGCAAACTTGCTGCAACATATTCACTTATGCTCATATGTGGATTTGTGTGAAACCACAGAGTTAAGAAAGCTTTTGCGTAATTAAGAATATCCCTTGAGAAGCTATCGGCAGTGATATATGTAAATTGCAAGCAGGTCGTTAAGCTCACATTCTCACATATATCATAGTCGAAAATAATAAAAGACCTTGGTCAACCGACTCTCAACTATTGCCGTAAAAGTTGAATGGCAATATGCTTTATTAACGGCAAGTCCATATATTTCTCTCAACTATCCGAATGATGCCATCACTTGGCGCCTTACGGTAATACCCTTTGTCAAGGCGATCGCGCACCACTTTTGCTGCGTCAGATTTACAGGAAATGAATTTGTTGAATTGCATCTTTGCAAGGAAGGTATTAACAGCGGTAGCACAGAGCCACCATGTGCAGTTTCTTGCTGATATAAGTGCAATATTTGAAATCGGAAAATGTGAATGGAAGAAGGTAGAACCGGATAAGTTGAGGCACAAAAGCTACTTGGACAATGCAACAAAAAGCTTTAGAAATCTTAGTTTATTTCTATATATACATACATATATGTGAGCATACTAGCGGAAATACGAAGCGAACAATGTATTTGTTGAAGGCAATATGGCTCAATAAAATGAACAGGCAATGGCAAAAAGACATCAGCTGCTGACAAAAGCACTAAATTGACATGGAAAAGAGATGTACTTTGTGAGCTTTATCAGCAGTATAGTTGCGTTATAGGAAATTGACGCCACTTTAAACTACTTACTTATATTATTATTAATATAATAAATACTTGCTCAGATTATTATCACTTTATTTGGCAAAAAATGAATGATAAATTTTTAAAATCTATTTCCGTTTTTTAGAATACCTTCCTTTTAGTTAGTATTAATCCTTAATTGAAGCTCCAATAATTTCTTAAGGTTCTTCTCTAAGCGCGTTTTTTTAGGGAGAGAGTCAAGAGGGTTGAGGATTTTTGAACAGTCAAGCAATAATAAATCATACCTTCAAAAGGCCCTAACTCATTATCAATAACCACTTTTAACTTATGACTTAATAAAGTATATTTGTATATGAAAGGGCATTTATTTTAATATGAAAGAATTAATCTGGATATTTTAATAAGTCATCCCATTTCGAAAACCAAGTATGATCTAAGGTTTTCGTTCTCAATCATGTGCATAAAGAGTGCATACGAAAGCTGCATTAAGAAACCCCATGAAATCATCGCTAAAGTGTGATAAACCGTAAGTGCTTAAAAAAAATTTAAATGTTCAAAAGCGCGAAGATTTGATGCCTCGCTTCAAAGTGTTTTCCTCTTTCGAAGTTTAAAATCATCCCTCGAATGCTGCTCATTCGATATTGTTCACTGCCGACAGCCCCATGATTCTACGTAGGTTGGACTTTACATTCCGGAATTTGGCAACAATTGGCAATCAATCGCTATTTGCGTCATTTACAGTAACTTAAAATATTCTTCTCGAACAAAAAATGGAATTAACATACATTTTCCGATGTGGATTGACTCATCAAGAGTACATTAATGAATCTTTTGCAATTTTTGACGATGAAGATATGGTGAATTCAAACCAGGTCGTAAATCACTCCAAAACGAATTTCGGGAAGGTCGCCCAAAATTAGTTGCTGTTCCTGAAACTATTGATATCGTGCACAAACTGATATGTAAGATCATCATGTGACCCATCGTGAGTGTGAGACCACTATTGGCATTATAGGGATCAACAGACATTCAATATTTCATGAATATTTCGTTTTAAACAACATTTTTTCACGTTGGATTCCACACAACTTGTCAATCGATCAATTTGCACTCGAAAGTAAACAACAGTCGACAGAAATAAATAAAAGTTCCTCGCGCAGGAGGGTTGCCTGTTTTTTGTAAAATTTAAACATGTCACAATCTCACCACAAGAACAACGTAGAACAGTACAGAGCAGGGTACACAACCTTTTATTTGCCTATTGTTTTTCAAAAAAGCAGGAAAATCAACCGCCGAAGATAGATTCAAGACAATGTCAACTTTCAGACATCGACTGAAACAACATTATTTTTGAGCACTCAAAACTTCGAATTGAAGTGCCATTCGGAGTATAGTTCTGACTTTTCATCAAATGACTTCTATTTGTTCTCGGTCGTAAGAAATAAATTAAAAAAAAAAAATTTTTTCGACATTAATCAAAGTGACCAAAGTGTGTTGAGAATTTTTTCGCACGCATACTATATGTTTCAAATCTTATTAAAGAATATTCGCAAAAAAAAAAAAAAAAAAAAAAAAAAAAAAAAAAAA
>NW_017534653.1:200317-216426 GCF_001853355.1 Bactrocera latifrons
AAAAACAAGACAATAAAGCAATTTTCGATGGCAATAATTGTTCTTTAATCCTAGAATATAGAAGGCAGCCTGCGTATAAGCAATATAAATTCTGATTTCTTAGCTTATGCAAATACATACGTCGTAAAGCTTTAACATATAGTAGTTCATTTCAAAATGAGGAAAAACTTTTTTGTTGTATCTGAATATATTTTCTCTTTATTCTGCCACTTATGTGACTTTATTAGTGATATGCGAGTACCTTAGATGTTGACTCGTAAGTGCAGTTATTACCACCTTATTAAGGGCTGTTACTTATTTGAAGCAATTTATTTTCGCAGCCATATTTGATAAGCTCGTTATTATGGATTTTCTTGGTTCAAGTGCTCATTAGTTAAAGGGTAATTTAGTAGATTACTTTGTTTGTGCACATAAATAGACATTTGAAATTAAATCATTTGTAAATCATAAAATGTCCCTCAAAAGTCTTAAGAATATGGCACGCAACAATTGAATGATTATTAACTCTGTATAAAGCAATAAGCAATGTGGATAGCATCATCACATATGCAGCAGTTAAAGTTAAGCATTGTCTTTATCATGAGTGCTAAACTTTTCACAGATGCATATTTACTTTTGTTATTGTATGTTTGTAAATAAGTAATTAATAGATACAGTTTTTGCTAGAGTGTGCGATTATGTCGATCGAATATTGGATTCTGATCACTATGAATGCCAATTGAAGACTACACGTCTAAATGAATATCCATTACAACTGATTAACACCATTTCATTATAAATATCAAGAAATTTTTAAATGCAGATAAATGTTTTTAATATTTTTCGGTTGGTGGTTGAATACTTTATAAAATATTAAATTATAAAGCCTTCAGATTACTTAAGCCTTCAAAGGCTGAATAAAAAAAACGTAAGTTGTATTCGTCATTTTGCTGTTCGCTATTTTTGTTCTATAATGTTTGGCATTTTATCATAAATAGAATTACGCTTGAACAACGTTTAAAACTGCTCAATTTTATTATAAAAATTCACTTTCTGTAAAAATATATTTCGCGCGCATCGCTCAACTTATGTTCAACATAATCGGCCTACTGAGAGAGCTATTCGCAATACCATTACCCATTTTGAGACCCCGCATTCATAACTGAATAATATTCGACCGAATAGATCACGCCCATCACAAAGATTGTGGAGAGTCGAAAGACAGCTTCTGCAATTACTGAAGCCGCTCGACCTTCCTAAGAGTCATCGCTTCGCTGTAAGGGCTCATGAAAAGTTCCTAGAAGATCCGACATTTTCGAGCCAAATTTTTCAATTCAATTTCAGCAGTGGGACACATTTCTAGCTCATTGGATATATAAAAAAAAAAAAAAAAAAAAAAAAATTACCGCATTTTGGACGAAGATCAACCTGAAGAGATTCAAGGGCTGTCATTTCATCAAAAAAAAAAAATAACGGGTTTTTGTGGTTTGTAGGCCGGTGGAATCATCGGTTCATATATCTTCAAAAATGATGCCGGTAAGAACATAACTGTCAATCAATGAAATGAGCAGATAAATTCACGCTGGATGGGCCAACAAGATCGTGTTATGGAGACATGTAAGAGAAAATATGTCATTTGTCAGCTATCACGAAACTATCGCACGAGCCATCGAAAATTGAACTCAACTCAATGATGGACAATGAAGAAAAACTATGTTGCAAGCTTTTCTTCTTTGTTATTAAAGTGTATAACTTTGTTTAGTAATATAGGATACTAAGCTTCTTGCCTTGATGAGGAATATGATATTTTAATTTAAGGTATAAAGACCTATACATACTCAAGAAATGCAGTAAAAGCCTCAAAAATATTTCTTTCCCATAATGGCACCAATATCAAATGTTATGAAAATGCTCATTCTGACAATACTTGCCTCAAACTGTTCAATTTCGGAAAGAGCAAATAGTGGATACGAAATCCTACCTTTTATTTCAACTCTTCATACCATACTAAGATATGATAATGAATTTTTACTAAATCGTGTATTTGTATAACATACGGGCAATATAACGAGTACTTAGTAAGAGATTACAAAAGCATTATTCCGCCATATAAACCTTTATACAATTAGCGCAGCCTGCCAAATATTTTATTTACTAATTGGAATCAGTGGTTTTAACTTTATTGAGTTTTAGGTGTAAGTCTTTTGCCAGGCGAAGACTTAAATCGAATGGTACATTACATGAATAATTTCCTTTAGGCAACGATAATAACATAAATACGTAGACTAGGATTTACTTATATATACACAATAACAACAACAATATGTTAAGCTATAAATATGTAATACTCTGACTGTTAACAAGAGCCATTAAGAAATCATAAACGGGGAATCGCTACAGTGAATCGCTGCATTCCGTCTGCTTTTGAATTGGGTGCTCCAATTGGCTTATAGAGCAGCAATAGAAATGTCATTGTCTCATTCGCTGAAGTGCCAGCTAAAATCTTTCCAAGACAACAATGACTGCCAACAATAGAAGTGATGATGATTACTACATTTTGTTTCTCATTTAACCAGGCGCAACATACTTCAAAAGTGCATAATAATATTGTTTTGTTAATGTTTCTTCTTCTACAATTTTTTAATAATGGTTAGATGATTTAGAAAGCTTAAGGTTGGGAAAGTAAATTGATGAAGACTATATTGACATTTGTAAATTATTAGTAATTTTATTCCATGTATTTATCGAAATTGACAAAAATTCATTAAAATAATATGGGTCGAATTTCTTACAAAGTCCACAGACGCTTAGAATATTTTAATGCATTTTCTGCATTTTCATGAAATTTCCGCCACAAATATTGTATCCACAAAACCAATTTACTTTGTAGAAATGTTTCGAGAGTGAAAATTCATATGTTGTATGTGTGAATTAGATTTTTAGTACCCACATTGCGACTTCATTCCTCGCTCCGTATTTTTGGCAACGAAGTATATAAAGGCTATGCGATGAATATGTTTTTGCCGCCAAAATGAAGGAAGGAAGTGAAAACTACATGGCATAAAATATGATAAAATGTGAAAACTCATTGCATCCTCATAATATTGCATTTGGCAACGTTTTGGGTGCTCATAAATTACGAAAATCGAAAAACTTGTTGCCAACTGAGCCGACAGGCATTTGCTATCGAAATAATTTGGCAACTTTTTAAATATTCGAGAGTAAAGGCTATTTTAGTCTGTTGTTGCAGTGAATTGCATAAAGTGGAAATTTAATGTTTTAATGAAGTGAAGCTTTTTACTGGTGATGAGAACTTCACTTTTTATGCGATAACGTTTTGCTCTTCATAACTGTTTTCAATTTAATACATAGAGACTTCGTCCATTAAATGGATTTTGAAACAGCTTAAAATAATCGAAAGAGGAACAAAAGTTTCCATATGCAAATAAGAATGACACTAATTGGGAAGTGTTTGTTTGAGATATTTTGATCGAATTTCTTAGACATTATCGTCCTCTTTATTGGCGTAGACACTGCTTACTCGGTTATAGCCGAGTTTATAATAACTAGGTTGACATTGAATGTCACATACCGGCTACATGGTATGCTAGAATAAAAAAATTAACGAATCTGATATGACTCCGTCACTAAATAAGCAACGTGTTTTGAGGATCACAACAACAAGGCGAATACTGTGAAGTCAGCTTATCAACCTATGACATGCTTATTTCATTGTTGCCGCAAATATAATAAAATATAAGAAGAACATTAACAGTAATAAATTCAATGATAAAATGTAAATATATACATATATATTTAGGATCATTATTATATGTATATATTATATTTATAAACACGTGCTGAGTGGTACGTAGTAAAATCTTGTTGAGACCAGATGTGACCAAGATCAACTTCTTTCAATTTCGGCTATAAAAGGTTGACTATCATTCATCAAAGCCGCTCTCCATTTATAGTAACAGTGTTGCCAGCTTCATTTCGAAAGCAGTGCGGACTAATGATCCCGCTAAAGCTGAAACCACACCAAACTGTCGATTTATGTGAACCTATTGATTTTTCTTGAATTTTTCTTCGCAACAGAATTAACAGCAAATTACTACACTTACGGTGGTACAATGGCTTCAGTTCTTGAGTGAGAGCAATTTTTGATTCAAACACAAATGCTTTCGCAACAGCCGCCAGGTTGTGGCATGAGACAGTCTCAATTCTTGAGAACGTTTTGGTATCGACAAATTGCGATCTTCGGCAACCCACGCCCAAAGTTTTCAACAATTCGACGAATAGCGAGCACATGTGAACGATTATTACGATCATAAAATGGCAAAGCGCACGAAAAGTTGCGATTGGAGAACGGTTGTTATACTCTTGCAACCAGTTGTTGTTTCGTTAATTTTTTTATTCTTACCTAACGGTTTTACGTATCACCTTAAACAAATCCAGATAGATATAGGGTTATATATATATAAATGATCAGGATGATGAGAAATGTTGAAATCTGTGTGACCATCTGTCTGTCCATCCGTCCGTCCGTGCAAGCTGGAGCTTGAGTAAAAATTGAGATATCTCGATGAATCCTGGTATGTGGCTTCCTTAGAGCAAAAAAAAAAAAATTCGAGTTCGTAGATGGGGGTAATTGGACAACTGCCACGCCCACAAATCGCTATTAACCGAAACATATAAAGTGCCATAACAACGCACTAAATTAAGATACTACGCTGTAATTTTATACAGAGGATTGCTATAGCAAAGGTCTTGAAAAAATGGGCATGACCTAATATGCTTAATGTTCATTTCTACTAAACCACTACGGCTACAATACTAAATTCCCAGCGCGAAAATTACAATAACTTCTATCAAATGTGCGAAAATGCGTGAAATCGGATGAAAACCTCGTTCATTCCCTATATAACGGTACTGTACAAAMCTAATAAAAGCGCGAAAAATCAATAGTTAAATGCGCCAGAGGCTTTATAGCCGGAGTAAAAATTGAACGGTGGCGTGGCACCGATTGACCCAAAATTTGGAACGTAGCATTCTTTTTATCCTATGTCACTCTGTGAAAATGAGTAAAATCGGTCAATAACCACGCCTACTTCCTATATAGCACAATTTTAAATTCCACCCGATTCGTTCAGTTTCCGGTACACAAATCAGAAAGCAATTAATATAATGGGATTAAACTTAGCATGAATAATGTGCTTAGTGTATGCCACCATATGACAAAAATTCGTACCTATAGTTGACTTTTGATCGAAAATATCAGTCAATGTGTGAGATATGCAATGGGAGTTCCTTTTCCTGCAGTAGTAATACTGTGTATCCAAAATGGATGGAATCGAGTCAATACTTCCGTGAGCTACCGTGTACTTAATATAAAGATTTTCGAACTGACTAATGACTTTATGCTGGATATATCGACCAATATTTGAGTTATATCAATTTCAGAACGTATTTTGCTAATAATAGTATAATATTGTGCGTAAAATGAATACAATAGTGCGAAAACTTAATCTAACCCTCATATGGCCATTACCAGTATTTCTGAACATCCGGCTGATTTGTTAATTCGGAATCGCCTATATCATATAGATACCACCATTTCATATAGCTACCATACAAACAGAACGATCGAAATCTATTTTTTGTATGGAAAACTTTTTCATGTTAGGATGTATATTCGCGAATTGACGTAATGGTCTGGGGAGCATTTTCTTAGTACGGTGTTGGGCCATTGGTAAGGATAGATGGTAGAATGGACCAATTTGCACATCTTCTTAAATATACCACAGAGCCATTCGATTTGAAATCGATGCCAGTGAATTGGATTTTTATGCATGACAATGATCCAAAGCACGCAGCTTAAAGTGTGAAGAAGTGGCTCACTGAAGAAAGTATTGACCAGCCAAAATACCGATGCAAACTTGATCGAAAATTTATGGAGCGACGTTGAGATACAGATTGCCAAGCAAAATATCAAGAATTCGGAAGAACCTTGTACTGAAACCAAGCAGACATAATACGCAATCCCACAAAGTAGGTGTCGGATATTAGTGGCGAGCTTGCCTAGACGATGTCAAGCAATTTTGAAAAATTGTGGGCCCACAACAAAATATTAACGTTGTAAGTGTTTAAACGCTATAATTCTTATTAGATTTCTAATAAATTTATTTAAATACCACAGAACCTGCCTGCCGTGCTATTTCTATGCCCAGACCTAAACATGAAATGGGAAACTTATTCCTTTTTTTATAAAAGAACTATTTAAAATTTTTGAATTTTTTGTAAATAACTCACTTATTTCTCACTTATGTGATGCTAATGAAAAAATAAAATTTGTTTTCTGTTTATATCGAAAAACACGTCTTTTTATTACATTCTCAAAGTGTGCTATTTCTCTGTCCATGACTGTATATAGTATAGCGCAAAACTAAGATTCATGTTATCTTAAATTAAACAGTTTTTTTGAGATAAATTAAATTACATAACGAAGCAAAGTGAAACCAGTTGACAAAAATTTTTAGTATTTTGTAGAGCATTTCCTCTATTAACCACGACTATTCGTTTGGGCATGGATTCATACAAGCCTTAAAGATAATTGTTATTAATTTCTTCATTCCACACAGCTTCAATAATTTTTTCGATTTCTCTTAGACTTTTTCTCTTATACTTTTGGAGATTCATATAATTCCAGCACCAGTGCAGGTCGCGTGAGAAACTCCATTCCATAAAAATCGATTTAGTTTGTCATCTGTAAGTTTTGCAATGGATTATCGAAAAATCGACTAAAATACTTTATGCTTTAGTTACCGTTTCGGCTCTATGGCAAGAGGCTAAATCATCCTAAAAATAAACTTTTTGAGTGTGCTTGAATGGCTGTTCAAAAATTTTTGTTAAAACGCCTTCTTTCAAAATTCTAATGTATTTTGCAGCATTCACAGACCTTATTATAAACTGCCCAACACCAAGCCTGTTTATATCCCTCATGACAGTTTAAAAATTGAATATCAGAGAAATTTTCAATGCGTGTTTTTTTTCTCTGTGTGTACGTTTATTAGCTTGATCAGACTATTGCGACTATTTTCATACAGAATATAAAAGGAAACTTACCTTCAACTTTCGAAAACTCTTAACAAAATGCCTCTACTTATATAAAGAACTTAATTATTCATTCACTTAGCTCAGTTTGTACACACTCTTAATTAGTACAAACTAAATAGATATAATAAACAGTGGCAAATATTTTTGGCGCTTATAAGTACTTTAAGGCAACCATAATAAAACAGATCCAGAAACAGCTTTATTAACTAAATCACATGAAATTAATTGCACATAGAGTATTTTGTGTTGTAGTTCGCTTAATTACTTTATCTTCTCAAAGAAATGGTAAGAGCTTAATGCGGAAGTGATATATTAATTGGCTGGAGCACAAATTAAGTGTTGAGTTAGTATCGTAGTTGAGAAAACTGTTTTAAGATACGTATATGTTTACGTTAAGAGGTCAACCTGTATATCGGTGAAAGTGACATTTAATTAGGTTAAAAAAACAAAAAAGGCAAACTCGTTAAAAGTGGAAACACTTCTGTTTTATTCCACGCCTACTCTCAAAATTAAATTTCTTAATTAAACTAAATATTTCTTGCAACTGCCTGATTGCAACTCAATGTGATTACGATATGAACGGTAATTATTAGGTTATCAAATATCTCCCTTCCGCCTTTTTGTGTTTGAAATTTCGCGGCTAGTATTATATAAAGCGCTAGAGAGCTCCCCCAAAACCTACAAAACTACGCTTTATAGACGTGTAAACATGGAGTTCATTAACGCCGAAATGCGCGCTATTTTAAAGTTTTCCTTCGTTAAAGGCAAATCCGCTAGAGAAACATTCCGTGAGATTAATGTTGTTTTGGGGGATGGTACTCTATCACTTCGAACTGCGGACGAATGTTTTCGATGTGAAAACGACACAATGGATAAGCCACCCGGCGGAAGACTTGTGACGACGAATACCGATCAAATCATGGAAAAAAATTGTTAGACTAGCATTTTTCATCTCGCGACATCGCCCCGAAGACGGAAGTTAGCCACGAAACCATTTTAAACTATCCGCAGAAGGCTAGATACACAAAACAGCTTGATGTTTGGATGCTGCATGATTTGACGCAAAAAAACTTCTGAACCAAATCAACGCCTGCCCATTTTTGACGCCGATGGTGACGGGCGAAACGAAACTAAAAATGGATCACATACGACAATACCAAGTGAAAACGGTCGTGGTCGAAGACCGGTGAATCGTTCCAAACAGTGTTTAAACCGGGATTGACGGCCAGGAAGGTTTTGCTGTGTGTTTGGTGCGATAGGAAAGGAATTATCCACTAGGAGCTGCTCCCTTATGGCCAGACACTTAATTCTACCAGAAACGTCCAGAATTGGCCAACAGGAAGGATGTAGTATTCCACCAAGACAACGCCAGACCACACACTTCGTTGATGACTCGTTAGAAACTACGGGAGCTCGGATGGGAGGTTTATCGCATCCACCTTATAGCCCGGATATAGCGCCAAGTGATTACCACCTGTTTCTGTCCATAGCGAACGCCCTTGTTGGTGTAAAGTTTAACTGAAAATAGGCTTGTGGTGGCCCGCGTTGCCGTCAAGATGGAAATAGATTATCGAACGAAACAGCGCATAATTGTACTAAAACCGATCACAGTAACACTTTTAATAAAGTATTGAATAAAGAGCAAAACTGTGGAAGGAAGATATTTGACAACCTAATAATTAAAGTTAACGCCAGTTCATTTCTGTGCACCAAAAATTCTGCCCAGATAAACCTTTTTTTAATAGTCTCAGTTGCTAAATACAGATTTGGTTAAATTAAGCTTAAAATCTAGCCTTTCCCACACTATATGGTATGACAAAATGTGATTGGCAGTACTGGAAATATACGAACGCAACGACGTCTATTGAAAAAATACGAAAACACTCTTTCGACGACCCAATATTAACTAAGTACTTTAAGTTAGTAATTGAAACTCTTCAAATAAACCAACCGTTGAATAATATAAAAAATTAATATTACATACAGAAATACTGATGAACTAATTACCCGGCTGAACATTGAAAAAATTAATTTTCAACTTTTGTTAACTAGTAAAAAAAAAAAAAAAAAAATACTACACTACAGACACCCCTTATGTCAAGGTTAATTAAAGTTGGTGTGAAGTTAAAATAAAGTTATGGTATTTTACTTTCCATGCTTACATATGTACATCTACCTGCTTTTCTCTGACCAGCCAACTTTATCTTAACCCAATAAATTTCACTTAGCTACACTGCTACCACTTAATCATTTTATTACCTTTCAGCAAGTGCAGACAGAAAGATAACTAACCTCAGCTGGCGCATAACCCTCCTTCCTTTCAAAGTGCTTCTATTTCTTTTTCGCTTCACAAAAGCTCATTTACCTGTCGTCTCATTTGTTCATACATTAAAATTCTCGCTACTTAAATTAAGTTAATTTATCCTTTGAGGGTGCTCACTTCTATCCGCTGCGCTCGCCGGGATATCCTGTACCATCCGATACGGTAATAAGCGCCAGTAGAGCGCTATCAATTTCGCAGGTAGAATTACTTTATTTTTAAGTGTGTTGGTATATGAATATTTCTTGTACTTATATGTGTACATTACCGTGAACTTTACTTCTGTCTTATCTGCCTTAATTCCGTTTACTTCAGCAAGAAGATAATACAACTTTCTTTTCTCTTCATTGTATTTGTGTTTCTTCTTCTAAGTTAATGAAGTGATAATTTGCGAAATTTTCATTTGGCAGTAGGGTGTTATATATATATATGTAGATATATCTAGCGATATATGTGTGCTGCTGCGAATTCATATATATATATATATATATATATATGTATCATTTAGAATTGTCTAGAACTTTTCTCTAGGGTTTGGTATGCAGCTCCAATGGCACTACTTATAAATTTAAGTGTAAGTATTCGGAAGTTTTAAAAGTGGATCTTGGAGGTAGAAAAGATATATGCGAATAGACATAGGAAGTATTTAACCGTCAGTCGATGTTCTAATTTAGGTAATACATTTTTCTACTCACAGTTCATAATTGGAAATTTTTACAAGAAATGAGAGTCCTTCCCATCGTAGTACCTATTTGACATTCGCCAAAATTTTAAGTTTTGAACTAATGAGTTTAGTTAATTTAAATGGCCTTAAGCACGGGCGATATTTTAAACATCCAATGTAGACCTGACATAAACGAAACAGTAGTTGCCAAGTTTTTGCCAAATATTATTTGTAAGAAGTGTTGACTTTCTTCTTTTAGTCAAAGAAATCTGCAGTTGACACACTTCGGCAACTCCAAAAATTTACGAAGGTGCTGCCAAAGTGTAACAACGGTTGCTTTCGTAGCTTCAAAGGCGGCGATTTCTTTATTAATGACCGTCCGCGTGAAGAAGGTGAATTGGATGACGGTGAATTAGAGATATTGCCAACGCTGGGTCTCACGTTTTCAAACCCATTATATACTACTCGAGAACGATTAAAAGGGAAGTCCCACCCCACCCGCCATATTCCCTAGATATTTCACCATCCCATTATAATTTGCTTCATTCGATGGCACAGGATCTGACTCGGAAGCAGTTTCACTCACAAAATCATATCGAAAAACACGATTACAAATCGGAAATATTTGTTTTTAAAAAATTATAGTGGTTTGATAACTTGACTTTCGCTCTTTGCGGGCTGTTACCATCGAAAGTAAAGAGCGAGTATGGTATCGCTCGATATGGCAGTATACGACAGTAAGTGTTTGTACATTGCAGAGGAATACTGTGTATGATAGTTTTTTCCAGTAGCAACCCCCACAAAATGTCTTCGAGAAAGTTGTAAACATGACGCTGACCTATTTTTCAATATGTGCACCGCTTTTTTTTAAATGAGCACAATTTCATTTATAAATCTAAAACGTCGACCTATTTTTTCGGTAAGACACTTTGGGGTCCAAATATTCTGTTCCATAAGTGCTGTATCAGTTTGCCTTGGATTTGGAAAATTTATGGCCATAAGGTGGCAAACTCTAAAGGCATTATTCGTACAAATTTTTATCTCGAAAGGAAGGAATCAGATGGAATTTAAATTCGTATTATATGGGAAGTGGGCGTGACTGCAGTCTTGTTTCATTTCAGTAGAATGCCATTTACCTAATTTGGTGGAAATCGGTAATGTGGATAGCAAGATATGTATTTTCACCTAAAAATTGGCGGTGTCACGCTCATCGTTTAATTTTAGCCCTGGCCTCTTTAAACCCGATCTCATCTACGCACTACAAATATCTTTTTTCGCCAGCAACGCGTATACATCGTTTCATCAATATATCTCAAGTTTTACTCAAGTTACAGCTTGCACGGACGGACAAGCAGACAGTCACCCAGATTTCAATTCGTCTCATCATCTCCATAATTTATATATACAGCTGTTGACAACTAATTAGAAAGGACACCTATTTTGAATTAAGTGATGTTATTTTCCAATAAATCACGTATATTTATTGTATTTTTACTTATTTTATTGAAACTTATGTTAAACTTAAACTCTGATCGTAAACATTTTGTTGGAACTTCGTTTTGGTTTCGAAGATTTTAACAAAAACATGTGGAATCAACGATTGGAGTGCGACAACTAATTAGAAACGAAAATATTTTACCAACAAAAAATAATGATATTACAAAAACTTGCTTACTTTCAGTTAGTATTTTCTTACTTTTACTTTAATATTGCTTCTCATCGATTCCGAATTTACGTTATAAGACTCTGACAGCGTACTAATGGTGTAGCTTGCATTGCTGTTATAATTTCATCACAAAGAACATCCATATTCGGGAGATTTTTAAAATGTAATATACGGCTCTTTTAACATCACCCAGAGATGTTCTATAGGGTTCAAGTCTACGCTGGACGATTTCCACGCCAAAACATTGTTAGAATTTTCATTAAAAAATTTTTGTGTTGACTTAGACGCTTGCTTTCAATTGTTATCTTCCTTATAACAGGCAAAGTTTTCTCAGCCCATGGAGCATGACATTTTTTAGGATGTCGACGCATTGCTCCTTGTTTAAAATTTGGACAAACGCTATTTCAGACAAAACAGCACCACACCTTGATTGAGCCTCCACCATACTCAACTACTCGAGGATCAAATTCTTGATTTATTGGACGGCGAACATTCATCGGTCCGTCAGGACCTAAGTGATTAAATTTTGTTACATGTTCCAAACGATGATTTGTTGTCTTAGACCAATAAGAGTTTACAAAATCTACGCATCGTTTCTACGAATTTTAGACAGAAGTGGGTTCTTGCGCGCTGCCCTGCTATGAAGTCCAGATTTGACCGGGTAATTGTACTCTTGGATATTTGTATATTATATTCATCATGAATTTTACGTAGGATGTCAGTGGAACTCTGTTTTTGGGTCTCATCGCGAGATAGTATTAATTCTGCGGTCAATTTCTGTTGCAGTTTTTCTATTTTTTTCACTACGTCCAAAAGTGAAAATTGCTTTAAAATTCTGTAAATGCTTAAGTGCATTAAAAACAATATTTTTTGAGCATTTGATGTGATTCGAAATTTCTTTGAACGTCTTTACAGACTAACGAAGGTCGAAAATGTAACCAAGTAGCACAGGTGTACAGCTGTAGCCTTTTCTCATTAGATAACTTGAATAATACATTTTAATATATTTTAAACCTCAACTTTGAAACACATCTTTACCCGAAATCTATAAGTAGCACCAGAAAGAACCAAAAGGAATTTTAATTATTTAAACAATTGTTTCTAATTAGCTTTCGCACTTAATTCACCTTGTATATCGTAACGCATTTACAATTTTTGGAAAAAATTAAAAGAACTTCAACTTCACAACTACAGCACTGAGCGAATTTAGTAATAAAGCGAGTAGCAGAAACAATGCAAGTGTTTTGGGGATATAAATAACGGTATATCAAAATATTTTATCATTACACTCACCAGCCACCAACAAAAATAGAGCGTTTCTAATTAGCTGTCAACAGCAATAGTCAGCATAACAATGAAGTTTAAATTTGGAGAGAAGCAGGTGATCAGCTTTCAAATATATAACATTTTTTTTCAAACTTTTCAGAGGCGAAAGTAAAATTTGATATCTCTGTCGGACCTCAAATAAGAAAATTTTGTATTGTGATATTTTCCGAAGTTACAGCTTTAAGGCAGCAGAGCATATTTTCCTTGGAAAACATGAGGCTGAAAATTATGACGAATTGATGGCTGACATAATTGCGAAATTCCTCATCATTAGATGTAGAATGTGTCCAAAGATAAACATGTTGCATTCTCATTTAGATAAAATTTATGATAACACAGAAGCTAATGCCGAAGAACAAGGGGAAGGCTTCCGTCAACATATAGTGAAATTAGAGACATTCCCAATACCTACATAGTGAGAGCATGATAGGGATCATATTCACTACTACTTTTTCTTCTATAAAATATCACATAAAAACAAAAGTTGGGTATTTTTATATATTTGAAGTAAATTTTAAATTGTCTATTATAAAACTTAATCCTAAATATATGATTGGTATTTTTTACAAAATATTTATGTATTTTTTGTGAAAAAAAAATTTCCCGGATTTTGTAAGTAAAATGCATAACATTTCAATACCCATCAGTATTATTTTCTCGCCTTCAATCTTATTCCCTTCAAATGTAATATACTTATGGCAACGATTTTTCCAGTCCTCGAAACAGTTTTCATAAGCACTTTGTGGGACGGCTTTCAGTTCCTTCAGCGAGTTTTGTGTTAACTCTTCGATCGACTGAAAACGGGTTCCACGAAGAGGAAATTTCTGTTTTGTAAAGAAGAGCAAACCATACGGAGCCAAATCTGGTGAATACGATGGGTAATTGATGGTATTCATTGCGTTTTTGGCTTTAAATTCGGTACACTTCGAACTGTTTTTGAAAAAAGTTCAGCTTCATCGGGACGAGCCGAGCACGAACGCGGTTCATACCCAAACTAATTACCAAATTTATTCGAACGTACTCGCAAGAGACGTCGAGCCCTCTTAACATCTCTCTCACACTCGTCTGACGATTTTCAAGCACCAACGTAAGTCTTTTCTATCATTCACAATGATTCCGCATGCGAATTTGGTTACAAATCCAAAAATTGAGAGAGCTTTTTTCTTTTGTAAAAAATGGCAACGGACACTGAGGTGTCCCGACATAAGGGTAGGTTTCCAAATTTCAAAAAAGCGATTTTTTTTCGTTTGTATTATTTTATGCTATAACAACTTTAGAATATTCTCCTAAATTTTTAAGTTGATCTGAGTAATAGTTTCGGAGATACAGCCTTCAGAACTTGTGCGCTCGAGGCTAGCTCGAGTAAGTGTGTCGTCTTTAAGCGCTTTTTTTCTCGAAATTGTGATTTCGAAGGCGATGGACATGATTTCTCGAAAAGTTATGGATCGATTTAGTTCGAATTGTGTACACATCTGTGAAATAATATTATCTAGTTATTGATCTAAGGATAAAAAGGTTATTTCAGGGTTTTAGAAAAAAATAAAATTTTAACCTTTATTTTATTTCAAAAACGAGATTTATGTATATTTGTACTACCGGAATAAGTTTGGGGTTTTAATTCTAGATGAACCAAAAATAAGTTGTGCAACGGCTGAACTTTCAACAGTTCTATTTTTCAAATATATGATTATTTAAATTTAAAAAAAGTCATTAAAATACCTGTTTTTGTACATCTAAAACCCATCTAACCCCTTAAACAGCTGCTGTAAACAAACTGATCGACAGGTCACGCTAAATACTTTTATGCTTTGTCTTCATGTGTGTATATTTTTTTGTATTTATATTGAGTTTAATTTTCCCAAGCCAATGTAAAACTGTTTTTATTCTTATATTTATGTCGAGGAATAAAAACCACAAAGTATATAATTCATGTTCAAAAATACTGTTAATAGGTGTAATTCTACAAATAATCAATCTTTTATTCGCATTTTGTCCTTTTCGTATGTGCCAATTGCTGGTAATATTTACAAAAATAGGCAGAATTCGTAATAAAATATTGACTGGTATATTCTCTTAATACACCTACTTCTTAATGAAAGTTTATATATTAAAAACTACATGCAATTTTTTTAAGAACTGTGTTATAAGCTCAAATATATATATATATACCTATACATATTAGGGTGGGTCGATTCCGGACATTTTCCGATTCGGGATTTCTAATAGTGCGGAAAAGTTGCCTTAGTACTTCCTGATTCCAATGAAACTTTTTGTTTTGAGATCGGATTGCATCATCAACCCCAACTCCGACCTTGAAATTTCGGAAATTCGCCTAAAATCGTGAAATTGTCTACCTAGCGCCTGAAATACGCAAAGTTATTTGTCACGTCATTTGCTACCGAAATGTGATCATGGCTGGAATCGGCTTGCGGCCACACTTCTTGACGTTGATTTCGCCGAKTGCTATCACTTATATTCTCTCAACAGAACACAGAACTCAAAATGTCTGTATCTAAATTTAAATTTAGACAGAAATATCCTGTGTTTGGCATATATCCGTACAATCTCTCTGAGTCCCAGTTACCTACTTACCAGGATGTTATTTTGTGTTATCAGTTTGAAAGATTTCGTATAGGGCGACAACTATGAACCTAGGACTAAAGAGGTTACAGAAATAATTGCATAAAAGGTTGATCATACTTTCAGAAAGTCTTCTATGCCGATAGTTCCACACACCAGAGTTGTACAAATGCTCACCACATACCATATGAAATTTCTGACTCTTAAACAAATGCTCTTAAGGAATCCAATAGGTTTGAGCTCTAAAAGAGACGACTTTGTCTCTTGGACCAGAGAACCAGAAGAATTGGTCGCATTGGAAGTGTTGATCTACCTGAAACAAAAAAGATTACAAAGAAAAATGAAAGTAAAGAAAAACTTTCAAAAGGCCACTCAGCATCAACACTTACCAGAAAAGTATGAGCTATCGGGTGATTTTTTAAGAGCTTGATAACTTTTTTAAAAAAAAAAACGCATAA
>NW_017534653.1:216501-234984 GCF_001853355.1 Bactrocera latifrons
TAGAACACGTGACCATTCAGATCAGCCAGACTCTCATACAGACGACAACAATGTAGGTGCGTCGCACATGGATTCTTCCAAAAATGATGCTGATGATGAATTTTCTTTTCCAACGTCTAAAACCAAACAAAAAACACACTAGTATTAGAACACACTGCTTTGGCTGCCCAAAGATTTGGAGTAAGTGATAGAGCAGCGGCCTTGATTGTTTCATCTGCTTTTCTGGATGCCAAAAAAGCTGGTTGGTAACCGAGGATCAGGTTAGCTTTGTCACTGACAAATGCAAGATTAGTCGGGCGAAAAAAAGTGTTGGAGTTAAGCTCCAAAACACCGAAAGTATTGACTSTGTATATGGGCTGTATTTTGACGGCCGCAAAGACAATACACTTACACAAGTCAGCGAAGGTAAAAAGTACTACCGCGACACTGTCAAAGAGGAACATATTTCTCTTATAGCGGAACCTGATTGTCATTACTTTGGCCAGTTGTCATTACTTTCAGTTTCTAACGAAGAACTCATAAAAGGGCTGTCGGGTCACACTGCAGAGGCATGGAAATTTAGTGAATTCCCCTCTCACACCGTGGCAGTCGAAAGAACCGTCAAACTGGTGACAGAGGCATCTTCTAAAGTTATTGGCCCCCAATCTCGTGATCGTTTTATATGCTCTACACTGCAATTCAGGCAACAAGTGCCAAAGTTTAGTACAAAATCTGATTTTATCGATTTAGACTAAAACAAGCCTGACATGTGGTTGGTTGGTTGGGTTGGGCTTGGGAGGAACCCGAAGAGCAGCCACCTCCACGCGGTGGGTTCTGGGTGACCAATACAGCTTAGCTGAGAGCTGCAACATTTTGATCACATGCATCATTTCGGTAGCAAACGACGTGACAAATAACTTTTGTTTTATACATTTTGCCATGAGATGCGTATTTCAGGCGCTAGGTACACAATTTCACGATTTTAGGTGAATTTCCGAAATTCCAAGGCTGGAGTTGGGGTTGAAGATACAATCCGATCCCAAAACAAAAAGTTGCATTGGAATCAGGAAGTGCTAAGGCAACTTTTCCGCACTATTAGGAATCCCGAATAGAAAAAAGTGTGGAATCGATCTACCCTAATACATATTGTCACGAGGTGGGCTAAACTCATTTTCCAAGCATTAATAAATAAAATAAATATATACTTTCAGTATAAAACAAAATCAATTTCAGATTTCACTTCAATATTTGAAATACAAAACAATTCTTTACGTAAAATGGTTTAATTCCGAAAAAATTCAGATGATTTCGATTGCTTCAGAACCATTTAAATGCTATAATTGTAAATCATTGGAAACCGCAACGCTTTGGTTAATTCTTTGTTGGGTGTACTATATTTGATTAGGTTTCGTGGTAAAGCTTTTATGTAATTTGCTTAAATTGAAATTGAAATGTTCATGGCTGAGTTGATGATTGGAAAGTGTACATTATAATTAAACAAAGCGGGATATAACGGAAAGCTAGTATACTACTTATGTAAGAAAAAGTTCAAAGAAGAAAACGCTTACAATGAATTGCCATTAAAACCTAAGCTAGGGGTACTATGTTTGTAGAGCGCTCCGTTAAGTTCTAAGTGTTTAGAATGAAGCTTAATAATTTCAGCTATTTTGGCTTCTTTTAAAAAAAAAAAAAAAAACATAAAGTTATTAAATAATGCCAACTTTGTGTTTATAAAAACGCTGCATATACACTGCCTGTCCCTGAAACCAAACATTTCTGACTCAGTTATCAACACTTCAGCATGCATGTAAGTGCAATTTTTCAAAACTCAACTTAAGTATCTATCAGCTGCACACACTGGGTGCTAAGTAGCACTTCTAAATACCGCGCAGAATTCACACTCGCTCGCTCGCTTATAGAAGTTTCGTTAAGTCTTGGGAAAAGAATTTGCGCGCGTTTTGTTTTTGTTGTTAGAAGCAGCGGCAGCTGCAGTATCAGTAGAGCAGCAGATTACGTAGTGCAATAACTTAAAAGTCTGCCTTGGCTTATCAGCTCAAGAATGTCAAAAAATCATACAGAAAACAGCTTTACGTTACACACTCGCATTAATACCGGTTTATCGCGACTGTGTTAGTGAGCGAGTAAGTTAACTTATGAATGCGAAAGTCTTATGAAGTAATATTAATGGTATAAAAATGTACTTATACGAAAAGGAAGAGATGAAAGTCAGTTTTTTGCATTATAAATATGTATTTAGTGCACTTGTCCTTCCAGCTCGTCTTCTTTAAAAATGTTTTGTTCCCAAAACAGTAAATAATTTATATGTGCATATCAAGAAGGCAAAACGATTTTGAATGAAGTGACCATAAATCGCGATATTTATGCGTAAGTTTGCTACAGATTTTTATAATTTATTTTGATATGTGAGCGCATCTTACAATATGAAGTTTATTTTTACAAGAATGCAAACTCAAGCATTGCTGCTTAAAGAATTGAATTAAGTTCATTATATCCGTTGGCAGMGAATATATGAGACATATGTTTGTTTGTTCGTCGATTTGAACATGTGTTGCGCAAATGTTTCTAACAATTGCTAGTTGCAATGCTTAACGCGTCGTCGAGTCAGCTGGCACACGTACGATTAGTTTGGTCTCGCCACGCCAAAGTCCAACAAATCAAAGTCAACTGAAAGTCAGCAAAACATGTTTATTAAGAGTCTTAGTAGTAAACACTTTAAGCATGTGATGAAACCGTTCCATTGAATATATATGCGTAAGATATTAAACAGTTAGATGTAAGTATATACATACAAATACATTACATTTTTATAGTATAGAATTTATTGCACTTACCGTAATTTATTTAACTTATATAGATATATATACATATGTATACAGAATAAATTAATAAAATAATTTTCACTTAAACTTTATTGCGATATTTATTCGTTTACAACAGTGCGTATACGTAACATTTCGCTTATAAATACAATAACCCATGCATCCATTGGAAATCAAGCAGCATAAATTTGATTTTTTTATGAAAGGCATGCAAAAAAGACTCACAGATAAAGAAATACATTTTTGACAATGCAACTTTTGCTAACATATTTGGAAAATATTTTTGCGCCTTTGCTATGAAATCCAAATTTACGAGCGTTGACAAAGAAAATTTGAAATATTTGACCAAAGTCGTGGAAGCGCAACGAAATTTCGAAAGCGCGCAGTTTATGCTGCGGTACGCGAATCGGATTTCCATCAAACCGAAATTAATAACGCCCAAAGACAAAAGCTTGTAGCGAACAAAAGATTACTCGTATATTTCTGTTAGCCGTCAATGGAAGGATGAAAAATTCGATGGCCATGTTGGCCTGCGCGCCCATAATTTATGGTTCGCATACGCCTGTCGGGAAAGGCAGAGGAGCAATGTGGAAATAAATCCTCTTGGATGCATGGAAGGATTGTAATCAAACGCATATTCGCGGACACATTCGTTTATAGTTATAGTGCTTCCATATATGGTATGTGTACACGTGAATCATGTAAAGCTGACGTTAAGAAATGAAAGACAGATGACTGCACCTGCCATAAAAAGTTCCAAGTAATATTTTACTCCATATCTACATATAAGTAGGTACACACATTTCGTACATAGTATTTGTATATATGAGTTAAATTTATTTACTCAGCACAGTTTTTGAAATTTTTTTTTTTTTTTTTTGTTTTCTATTTATAAATGTTTTCCACAGCATATGTTTATTAAAATTGTAAACATGTGGCAGTCATAACTGTCCAGGAACATTTTAATAAATATTTTTAGATTCGCTTCCCACCCATGTTTGAAGGTATTTGTGTTAAGTTTTAATAGCCAATCTAAGAACTTTCAAAACGAATACAAAAATATATACTCCTACATTACTGCTCACAGTCTAAATGGGTTGTATTCATATTTAAAACTAACATATGGTATATCACCTAAAACAGGATATTGGAACTAATGCTGATAGCTAGCGTTACCGATTTGGCATAAATTTCGATTATATCAAATATTAGATTAAAACGCAAAGACACAATATCTCAAAAGTCCTACACAAGGTTTTGAGTTTCTGTGAAATATTTTAACTATCGTACGATCACTTAACCACTCAGCTATTAGAAAAATCAGTTGATACAGAAGTAAAAAAATTTAATGTAAAATGAAGTACTAACCATTGGACCTATAATTAAATTGTTGTGCGTTTTATTTAAGAAACAAATACACAAACGACTGTAACAAATGGTTGTCAAAAGGGCAGAACATGGTTTTTAAGACGAGTGACTCAAAACTTTCCCACCATTGTTTTAACGTCCTGAACATGGTTTTAAATGGAATAAGTTGGTTAAAAGTAGTTCTTAACATCCTAAAATATATATGTATAGTCGAAAAGGCCTTTTCGTATTCAATAGATGTCGTTGCCAGCTACAGCTGTTCAAAAATGAGTGAAAATAATGAAGAAATTCGCTATATTTTGAAATTTTTGTATAATAAAGGGAATAATGCCACGCAAGCCAAGCAAGCCAAGCAAGTTTACGGAGACGTTGCTGTATCAGTTCGTGTTGCACAACAATGGTTTGCTCACTTCATTCTGTAAATTTCGAAATTTCGATTTACACCAATGGAATAATGTCTTTAGAGGAAAACTTGCAAATAGTGGTCGACCAAAATAGTACATATTTGTTTATTTATTTATTAGTATAAATATAAAAAATAAATAAGTTGAAGTTTGATTGGAAATACGAACACACTTTTTCGACAAGACAATATACATATATTTAATAATAAGCATGGCAAGCTAAGTCGATTTAGCTATGTCCATTTGTCTATATAAATATGAAAAAACTGCTCACGTGTTAATGTGATTTCTTGTTCATTTAATTTCTATCGGAAAATTATTGTGTCGTGTATACAAGATTCAAACCGTTCGAATACGGCCTGTATTGACCATAATTTTCCTTTATGTGTGCATATATAAATTAATAAATATAATAATATTATATATATTTTATTAGAAATTTTAATTCTTCTGCTGTAATTTCAATAACTTCATTAATAATTTGCTTGCTCAACTATTCTGCTGTCCTTGTCTTTAGTTTTCGGTGTTGGTATTCATTTCAAGCGTCTCGTTCAGCTCGATCAGTCTGTGAGGAATTTAATTTTCAGTACTGCAGTACTGCTGTTTGCTACTGTCTGTCTGCATCTGCACCTGTTACATTCAACATAGGAGTATTGAACAAACTAGATACATAATAGACAGGCTCTGTAGACACATGGCACACGCTTTCCACAAGTGTGAACTTCAAGTTTCTGTTCGCGTTTAGGACCCCTTTTGAGATTAGCATTGCATATGCAATAAATATGGAAGAGAAAAAACTTTTCTCAGACATTATCAAAGATATGGGCATTTTATTAAATAAAAGTACAGCATACCAAAAGGAGTGACTTGTTTTTGACAACTCGTGGCGGCCATGTTTGTTTACAGATTTCTGTCAAATTTTGTCAGTGTATTCAGTAAGATTTGCCATTTTATCAATTTACAATGTTTGGAAATTATTCAACATTAGTACGCTATTTAATTTTCTCCGAAAAAATCACAAATTCAAGTTCATTGAAAATATATCAGCACAGATGAGACCCATTTCTGGGTTTATGGCTTCGTCAACAAACAAAATTGTCTATGGAGGTGAATAAAATCAAGGTAGTTCTATTGCGTCCCCAAAAATTGACCGTTTGGTGCATATTGTTATATGGAAATACCGTTACTATCGATAGCGAACGTTATAGCATTAATTCGATGAAATTGACGCCGCCTCCTATTTCACATCTAAACATGGAAATATGACGTGCAAAGTTTGGCAACTCGTGTTAATTGAGTGTTTGTTGTTTTCTTCTTTACTATTTTAGATATCTTGTTATTATTAATCTCAATGGAATACTGTGCTTAACAAATTGTCCAAACTTATGGTGGATCTGGTAAAATTTGTCTATGGTTATAGTCGAAAGTTTATTCTTGCGTAGGTAAAACTTATCTGAAAGTTGGCGCAGTTCCAAAAATAACATATTAAGTTAATTGTTTACATTCCTTTGTTCATTAATTTAATGTATTCTAAGCCGTTTAACCACGCCTTTCGAAATATGGAACTTTTCATTTCAAAAAGCCGCGCAACAGATCGCCTTGCTTTGCCGCTTTCACTCTGACGTTATAAGTATAGCATCGGTCTTTGCTTGAAATATTATCGCTTCGGTCGTTGTATCGTTTTTCGCTTTCGCTCTGACATCAACCTTTTAAAAAAAAAAAAAAAAAGTAAAACAGAGCTATGTTTGGGTGCAGACGAACATTTCATGCTCTTGCAACTTGCAAGTAGTAAAGACAGGGAAGTAGCTCAAGTTTCACCCGATTTTATTGATTCTAAGTCATTGACTAATAGTTTTACTAAAAAGTTAACTATAAGCAAAGGTTCCACATATTCAGTACCACTTCACGTTTTCACACTATAAAATTGGAATGTGTTGGAATGTCACGTACCAAATTTGATTCAAAGCGGTCCGGCTGGTCTCGAGATCTGTGATTTCAACAAAAAGTCGGCGGTAGTAGGCCCATCGTTCGATTTTTACATTAACACTTATGAAGCCCTCTCATACCATTTTATGTCTCTGACGTATTTAGTTATTTATTTATTTGTTTTTGATAGTACTAGTGTATAGGGAATGGGCGGGGTTATCATTCGATTTATATATATATATACATATATGAAACCTAAAATAAGTAAAAGTTTAGCTTGAGTAATATACTTGTATAAAGTGAAACAGATTTATTTTAATTCAGTGAGAAAGCATAACCCAAAATACATACATATATAAATGTATATACGTAATATCAAATGCCACTAAATGCAATCTCTGTTAAACGTAAAAAGATCCTTAGTTCGTTCTTATCGTAATTGCTGCAGTATTATCCGGTAAAAATCCGCGCTCCAGGATTGAAACAAAATACCCGCGGATACGCAGAATTGCTTCCGAGCTTAAGAAAATCTCCGGCGCTCAGCTACCTTGCCGCGTGCAGTTGCGATGGCAGTAATTCGCAGGCCGCTGATGACTATCAAATTAAAGTCGCGACTTGTGCTAGTATTTGCGTTTCAATTTTCTTTTTCGCCAAGCTTTTTAACACGTACACAGACACAGCAGGGGCGTCGGCAACTGCAGTTATTACATTCGTTTTATATTTTGCAAGAGCTGATATTCGCCAGAAGAAAAACCATAATTGCCAAAACGAGGTGTTTGTGTGGGTATGGGAAAAACGTCTCGCAGAAAAAAGTATAATCCAACAAAAGCAATGTTGCAAAATGAGAAAGCATCAAACGTAAAAAAAGAACCTTGTCATGCTTAAGCTGGATTCATTGCAAAGAGCTTGCCTTTGGCATAGGCCGAAGGGAAACGGAGAGAAAATAGTAATCTGCCTAGTAAGCTCTTACCAACAGCAAAGTGTGTAATTTGTTTTCATTGCTGCCTGGAAGTCGCGAAATATAGCAAATAGCAAAATAGAAGTGTTTGATTAGTGTTACTTTCCACTGCGCTAAGTCAAAGTAGCTGAAGAATGTACCCAGATATGATATATGGGCGCAGGCATTTTGCTACTTTTCATTCAGTCTTCAGATCCATACCTTTCACCGTTATATTGAAAAATTAAATAGAAAGAGTTGCATACCTTCAATGGGGTAAATTTTTTTAGTTTTTAGTACTATTTTTATATTGTGCAATATTTCAATATATAACGGTGATGTACGTCTGCAAAGAATGTTCCGAACATAGTGGACTTCATAGAAATGCAGAATATTAAAACGAGTACTATTTGTCTAGTAATTAAGATTTCGAAATTCATGCTCAAAATAATAACTAATGCATATTGCGAAACTGTTACAATTTTCACGCTCTCTTTAGTGGATTAATCCGTGAATTGCACATTCGGTTACAATGCAAAGCATGTATTGTCACAAAATATCAATCTTGTCGTTTTCTTTCTCTCCGCAATTTTGCTGTCGCTTCTTATACACTTGCTCTAGTTGACTATGTACTCATCATTTGTCTGCTGTTTTCCGAGCTTATTTGACGTTTAGCAGTTACAAGGGAAGAGTACTTAACGTATTATCTTTTGCCTTCAAGGAAATCTGCATGAGTGCACTTCATTTTCATTTCAAATCTTCTTTATATTTAAGAGTAATATTTTTTAATTCATTGTATATAAAAAGGATGACGATTTTGGCAAAATTTATGACTACAATTTGCTATAATCATCTGCGACATTCATTTATATTGATTACTTGACAATTTTCTTAATATTCTGCCAGCGGTAATGTGAGCAGATCATGTCGATAAATAGAAGTAGTATGAAGACAATCATGAAGAATCCAATTAAGGCAGCTAAAAAGGGCAGTTCATTTTAATGCATTAGCTGCCCAAGTTTTAATTCTTATAAGTCGAAAAAGCGTATTGAGACACCATATCATCTTCCTCATACATATTGGACTTAAGAACTCCCACAGTGAAGGATAGAGAGATGTGTAAAAGCTCACGTAAGTGAGGAAAGTCCTTTGAGAGTCCATTCCATTGAGACTGGCAGTCACGACGTCCGCTCTTAAACCACATGTCCCATAGGTAGACGAAACAAATCCCATTAAATGCGAGCTAAGGAGACAACGAGAATTATCCCTCCCCAAGGTTGTGAATCTGCCCAGTAAAAAACCCCAATGAAAAGAATTATATATACCGAGAGTTGAAGAAGGAAACTAGACGCATTTGAAGACAAAAAATAGAGAGATCGGAAGACGCGATTACGAAGAGCTTGACAATTTGTACGACAGAGGTAATGCACACAAATTCTACGAAAATATGCGGCAGCTAACTGAATTTTTCAAGACCGGAGCATACTCTTGTAGAACCCAAGGAGGCGATCTAGCGACCGATGCCTAGAGCATATTAAAATTATGGAGGGAATACTTCTCCAGTCTGCTGAATGGCAGTGAAAGTACAACCCCATGAGAAGGCGAACCCGATTCCCCAATCGATGACGATGAAGCATCAGTTCCATTGTCCAACCATGAAAGAAGTTCGAATAGCAGTTACTCGCCTGAAAAACAACAAAGCGGCGGGGGCCGATGGATTGCCGGCTGAGCTATTCAAACACGGCGGCGAAGAGCTGATAAGGAGCATGCATCAGCTTCTTTGTAAAATATGATCAGACCAAAGCATACCCAACGATGACCGCTACTTCGTTGAAAAGACCAAGTGGAAAAAGTTATGGCTACACTTGGAATCTTAAATTGCCACCAATCAATGAAAAGGAGAACGACTGACGCGCTGTTGTAAATTCGGCTATAACCGCGCTTTTTACGTCAATAAAAAGGAATTTGCAAAAATTTAGTAAAATTATCTTTACTAATAGACAGCGGCACAGAGAAACTTTTGCATTCTAGTCTGTTTCAGAATAATCTCTTAGGTTCACACAGGTAAAATTGGGACAAGGGTGCCCATTTCTTACGAGCACATCGGCTGCAATTTTCAGAAATTTCACTATGACCAAGTACCCAAACCAGTCTACCAATGAAATGATCTAGAGCACATAGCCAGCGCGCTCAAGGTCGGTATTACTGCTTTGTTTTCAAGTTGTAAGCAGTTGCTCAGAAACACGTTTTTTACAAGTAGAAAATTCCATTGAAATTGTGAAACTCTTTCCATTTTCATTTTCATTTTAATTTTCAATTTCTGAATTTTAAGCATGTTTTCTACATTTTTGTTTAACCTCTCGACGTTTGTAAACTTAGCTAATAGAAGCAATTTCTAGAAATTCCGTTGTACTGCTATCAATCACTGAAATTTCAAGTTACCGTTCGAACTTGCTAGTTTCCAGTTGCTTTTCATTGCCAGAAATAAAAATCAAACCAAATCAATTTCTGCTAAAATCGTCAATACATTTCCAAAATGAAAACTGCAAGAACCAAAATCAACAATTTCTGCTCGGAATCAAAAACTTTGACCTAACTAACGTGCGCAGCAACACAAAGCATTGCCAACTGCTATGAAGTTGGTTCGACCGGTAGCCACTTGTAAGGTCAAGAGATTTACTGTGTTGAGAGTAGAATAAGGAGAAACTTTTTAACTGATTTCGAAACAAGAGAAACTGCACCAATTATTAATTAAGGATTTCATTTACATATTTCTTACACTTTTATGTGGTAGAGTATCGAACAAAGTATTTGAATCAATCAAATGTTCGTTAAAAATTAAACTACTATACCAAGATGCAAATTAAGGGAATTAAGTTACAGTAACAAATTGAAGAATGCAAATTAAATTTTTTTAATAAATTTACGCTTAGAAAACAAAAACGAATCATCATCGAAAATTATTTTATTTCTTTTCAAAATTTTCTCCTTTAAGTTCTACATAATTTTGCTTGGGTTTCAGTCGATGTGTGAGGGCTAGCATTGCCGTGGTGAGGAATAATCCCTTTTCAGTGGTTGATTTTCTTGATTTCTTGAGAGAAAACTGGCAAATAAATGGTTGTATATCTCTCAGAATTTGGTGTTCGGCATTGTACCAATAGTGTGGTTGCGAGTTCTTTTTTCCAAGTGTTTTGAGTCAGCTTTGGCTAAATTTGTTGCTCCTGTAAAAATCGGGTGACGGACGCAAGTGGGCAAGAAAAACCGAAAGAGATAAGTACAATTTTGTATCTTATATTAAATTATTTTACATACGGCAGGTATGGTTTTCCACGGCAAATTTGTTTTTTAATAAAATTTTTTCCCCTAGCAATCCAGGCACAACGTACTTAAAAAAATTTTGTTTTGCCGTTGAAATTGGAGACATCAGCTGTTTTTCTCTTTCTTTTTGTTCTTTCTCTTTCTTTGTTTTGTTTTTTGCATTGCCTTTCGATTTTTGCATTGCCAACCATCGAAATTTTAAATTAGATTTAAGAGGAAGAGACTGAACAGACTAGTTGGCAGGTGTTCCCAACTATTTTCGAGTGAGGTATGACCCCTCAGAATAGTTCTGAATGTACACCAGAGAATCCTTTTAAGAGGATTTCAAAAATTACAAGAACGCCTTCCTGCCACCTACGAAGAAGCAAAAAATCAAGACTCAAAAAGTGCAAGAAACCTTTAGTGAAGTCATCAAAACAAATACTAAAGACACCGCATCAAATAAACCACCACCTGAGAAATGGGTAGAAACGGCAAAAAAGAAGAAGCCCATGGAGTAGAGAATTAGGTCGAAACCAGATGCTATAATTCTAACAAAAAAGGACGGAGGCTCGCAGACATCCTCCGTAAAACTAAAGGTGACAGTGGCCTCGAGGAACTGGGTTCGAACGTGACCTACATCAGGAAAACTCTCAAAGGAGACCTGCTCATAGAGCTAGAACGTCAAGGAGACAAAAGAGCTGAAACTTTTCAGAGCGCCCTAGAGGGAGTGGTTGGCGAGATGTCTGTAGTACAACCAAAAACACACAACGTCACTATAATGTGCAAAGATCTGTTTGAGATAACTACTCCAGAAGAAATTTGCTGCGTATTACGAAACGAGTGCGGAATACAAAACATAGGTACAGCTAAAGTTAAAAATATGCGGAAAACAAGAAGCGGCACTCAAATAGCCCTTATATCCATGCGTGCCCAAGATGCCAAGATTGCCCTTAAAGTTAGCAAAGTAAAGATTGCGTGGTCGATCTGTCGCCTTCCCGTTGTTACAGATGCTTCCATCCAGGCCACATGGCGCGTAAATGTTGCAATCTGATCGACAGGTCCTCTCTTTGCACACGTTGTAGAAGCGCGGGACGTGTTGCAAAAGTATGCACTAACACACCGAGTTGCATGCTCTGCAAAGGAGAACATTCGGTTCTAAGCACGACTTGACCCAAATACTTGGAGTTGCTAAAGACAATGGAGAAATGAGAATATTGCAGCTGAACCTAAACTACTGCTACATTGATGTCCCCTTACTGAGTAGTACTCCCAACGTTCGGAAAGCACTTGGATTACAGACAGAAGCGGCAAAGCAGCAATATGGTCCTGCAATGGACAACCATCACATCTTGCTACAGAGAAGCAAACAATGGATTTACATGGGCGCAAATAGGGGGAATTTATTACGTAAGCTACTATGCTACTACTATGCTCGAAGTTGAAAACAAACAGATTTTGGCACTGACGTTTTTGAGACAGTCTAGAGTGCAGCAATAGCAACAGGCGAAGGCGGCGTCCACTTAGTAACCGCATTGCAAAAGGAACTGGTAGCAGCATGCGACGCTACAATGCAAAGGACAAAATGTCACAATAATCGAAGACCTGTATACTGGTGGAATGACGAAATTGCCACGCTGAGAAAGCTCTGTCACTTAGCCCGACGTCGCCTACAACGCAACCAATGTGGCGAAATGTGGCCTGGTATCGACGGCATACCAAATAGAGCTCTAAAGGTAGTCATAATTTCAAAGCCCACTCTTTATCCAAAAATGTACAACACATGTATAAAAGAAGGGATATTCCCCGATCACTGGAAAGTAAAGCGCTTGGTGTTAATCCCAAAACCAAAAAAACCACCAGATGAGCTTCTTCGTATCGACCTCTGTGTATGCTCGACACAATGGGCAAAGTGTACGAAAGCATAATGAGAAACCGCTTGGAAATTGCATTCCAGGAGGCCGGCGCACTATCAGAAAGACAATACGGCTTCAGAAAACGGAGCTCCACTATCGGTGCAGTGAAAGAAGTTGTCGACACTGCGAAAAGAGCAATAAGTGGCAAAAGATGGAAAGGTGGTACAAAAAAATATTTTGCGCTGATCACCATGAATGTGAGGAATGCATTCAACTCTGCTAAATGGAAAAATATATTCGAAGCTCTATATGCAATACGCGCCCTTCAGTACCTCATAAATATCGTTGTGAGTTATTTTAAAAATAGAAAGCTGATCTACGACACCACCAAAGGCATCAAGAGCTACCCTATTACAAGCGGAGTACCAGAAGGATCTGTTTTAGGCCCTCTGTTATGGAATTTAGTTTATGATGGGGTGTTAAGAATTCCACAGCCTAAAAACGTTAAGCCAATCGCATACGCGGACGTTCTTATAGTGGTAGCAGTAGGTAAACAACTTGAAGACCTACAAAATAAATGTAATGAATGCATAAATGGTCAATGGTTTTCTTCCAAGAGTTTGGAACTGGCTGAGGGAAAAACAGAGGTATTACTCATAAGCACCAGGAAAATTGAGGAAAAAATAACTCTCACTATAGGGGAGTGTATGATAAATTCACAGCCAGAGTTAAAGTATTTAGGGGTAATATTGGACTCCAAACTGAAATTCAAGGAGCACTTGGCAAACATAGTAAATAAAGCAAATAAGATTTATAATGCGTTATCAAGAATCATGGCAAATAGAGGCTATGTGCGCTCCAGCCGCAGACTTCTAATCGCAAAAGCTATGAACTCAGTTATACTATATGCAGCCCTAGTATGGATACAGGCACTAAACATAAAGGCGTATGCCAAACCATTAAATGCGGTGCATAAACTCACAACAATAAGAGTAACAAGTGCGTTCCGAACTATTTCTAGCGAACCATCTGAAGTATTAGCTGGTATGTTGCCCATAGACATCCAGGTTGACGAGCTCACAAGATTATATGAGCTATCAGCGCCAGTTACAGAAATCCAAAAGAGAGAGGAAAGAAAGAAGAGCGTAACTATATGGCAGCAACGTTGGCAAACTTCAACTAAAGGTCGGTGGACCCAAAGACTTATGCCTGACATCCATATGTGGATAAGTTGACAACATGAGGACCTGGATTTCCACCTGACCCAAATATTAAGCGGGCATGGGTGCTTCAGAGGCTATCCGTATAAATTTCAAAACGACGTAAGTCCGTATTGTTCGATGTGTACGGAGTCAATAGAAGACTCTGAGCACGTGTTCTTCCATTGCCCTCGATTTCTAAACATAAGGGAAAAGCTCTAGTTGGTAATTTAACGGTGGAAAATTTTACTGCACTTATGTGTCAGTCCTCTAAGAAGTGGAAAGCTGTTCGCGAAGCGGCAACTTTCATCATGACACTATTAAGACAGATACAGCAAAATAGACGTCAGTCCGTCTGTGCTATAGAGGAGACGTAAAATGTCTTGTCAGTCCCAAGAAGTAATACCTTATCTGGTGGTTCCGTGGGAGAGTCTTGAGTTGGGAGTAGGTTAGGTTTAGCGGATTAAAGTCCTGCACTCCGACTTTCGTTGCTTCCTCGTACTATAAAAACAAAAACAAAAAAATGGTTGCGACATGTTCAGTTCTTCCAAAAAATAGACATTAAAATAAATCGGCTCATCTGGAAACACATGTACAAGCGACTGCTGTTTACATTCACGGTCGCACCCATAAATCCCCAGATAACCATCTATTACCTTGTCATATGCGTACTTTGAAGCACCGCTATCGTATGTATTTTTGCAACATTTCTCCCCACTAATTACACGAACCTTCCCAAATTGTGTGGGAACCAACTGCCCTTGTGAAAATCTAAGATCTCAATTGAATTCAACATACCATCAATAAATACCGATCCATGATGGAATTTCCAAATTCGCCAAAAACTTAAATGAGTTCATTGAAGCATAATTTATAAGTTAATCCATGTCGGAAGTTGTAAAAAATATTCTCCCGAAAATGTTCTCGGTTTAATTAAAATTTTCTGGTCGATATGAATAGTATTAGTAATTGTGAACAACAGAAATAGCTCTCGAATGTCAAAATGTTATAAGTATCTGTAACATAGAAAATGTCAGACTATTCGATAAAATTGTGAGTTGCCAGATTGCAGCACATTAAAGGAAACGAAATAGTTTTTTAGCTACCGAAACAGTGCAGGAAAAATGCACGTAAAAAAACGTTAAAAATATAAAGTTACTAAAAGGCTGTCAGACGAATAAATGTGAGATGGAAGGCTTTAACGGCCAGCAGGATCGCCAAGGTTATGTGCAGAACCGCCGAAGAAGATTGTTTATTCTTTTTACTAAAACAGTGAAAGAACAGCCAGAAGGTCTCAACCTACTGGGATTACATGCGACCCGGTTGGGCATAAGTACTGACGATACTTACGTACAGAAATAGCAGGAACGTAGACATGAGAGAATCGTTGGACTATCTTCTACGGTTCTGTTCACAATTATCTATAACTTGTCTCAGATGAGCTTCGCAGTTCAAGGCACTTGATGAAGTATCAAAATTAGATATATCGTTGTTAAAGTTAGAAAAACAAAAAATTTTGTAAAAATGTTCTTTATTTCCATGACTAAATAAATTCATACATATATTCAGCAGTTATATGTGTTTTATATACATATGTATATACGAACATTTAACAAAACTGTCTTCTTACATATTTGCGACACTCGCACTCATACCAAACAACCAATATGCCACACAACATTGGGTCAAAAACACAAAAGTTATGACGTCCACAGCTTAACACTGCTCTTTCCGACTGCATCTCAATTGGAGAGGAGAACACTCACTTGTCCCATAAGTATTTTTACGAAATTCTCACTTAAACGAAGCATAAAAGATTACTTTATTTAGTACGTGGATGCTGCAAGGAGTAATCACCGGTCGCTCTATTTACAATAGTTATAACAACTGAGCAGATGTTCTTGACCTAGTTACCTTTTTTGTTGTTACAACATAAAATTGTTAAAATCTCCTTAGCAGAGAGGTCGAAACGAGATTTCTGCACACAAATTGTGGATTTCCGATATATCTCTCTTGCTCTAATTTTCTCTCTCTCTCTCAAATGTCTTCACTCACTTTATCTCTTATCGTAACACCCGAAAGCATGCTTCTTTTAGGTTTTAGCACAATTTTAGTACATTGGTGGAATATGTTTGCGCTTCCACTTTCACTCCCTATTCCCAAAATGCTGAATACATACTTGCAGATTAAGCGCATAAGCTCTCTGCCGTGCTCTTTAGTACAAATTTTGCAATGCATCGGTATGTGTTAAAGAGATAGTCGCGAGAGATTCGTGTAAATAACTTCCACATATTCACTCAGCATTACAGTTCATTGCTGCATGCCACATCTTTTGTCATTTCATCAGTACAACATTATGCTCATCACCTGTGATCTGCATGCACCGTTAATTCTTAGTTTTTTCTCATGCCCAAATTGTTTTCAGATTTCACTTGTTGCTATTTTCGTACACAATTGCGAAGGCAATTTAATACTAATATAAATATAATGACCGATTTCTGAAAAGAAACGATTTTTTTTTTTTCAAATTATTTCATGTGTTCTATTAGTTTATAATTTTGTATGCGGCATTTGATGTTTAACACTAGGAAGACGTTCGGCTAGTATATACTTATATCGCCTGAAAGCAGTCAAAATGACGCGCTGTGAATAAATCACTAATGCGCAAAGAAATTTGTTTAATATTAATTTTTAATACATCTCTTATAGTCATATAATAAGTTTTTAATGAGTAAAAACAATAAAAAATGTATTTCGGATCGAAAATAAAAATAATTTATACATTATCTGGACATTTTAAGCAAATAGAAATGCAACAATTTTTGGATATACATAGATCTTCCGCAAACATACTTTTAACAATTTTGATAAAAAAATTAGTTATTTCGTTGTTGTGGCAAAGTCGTATTTGACAAATTTTTCGTTTGGTACAATCTGTTGTAGTTTTTTGAAGATGCTGCAGTCGAAACTTCTGGGTCATCCAGTTGTTATGATTGTTTTTGCTTTACAGTTCTGTAATCGACGGAAAGCTGTTCTTCGAATGAAACAGGAACTGCTTTAGTTCTATTTGTATTCCGGTCACTTTAGTATAAAGGATCTAAGCACTTATTGCAACCAAATCTAAAATGTTAAAAAATATTTGGAGGAGCCATCTACGACAACTAGATTTCACCGTATATTTTCTGGCCACTTTATCTGTCGTATCAACTCCAAATTTTGTTTTATTAGAAAACTGAATAGAATCTGATGACACCTTTCTATTATATGTATCAATTTTTAAAAACTTATGCCCAGAACGCCTTAGAACAGCTAGTCTTTTGTTCGGTTTATTTTTATTTATTGAGAGGACACAATTTTCTGATCTACATAAGTGAGTTGAAAAACAAAGCATGTTATCCTTCGATTGTTTAGCTTCTTTTTGTAATAATTTTTTATTTGCTCTAATAGTTCCAACTAATATATTTTTTTGCCAATCCTTTCGTCGCTAGTGRCATGCTCGTAAAAAAGTTGTTGGTCGTGACACTACTTCCACAGCCTAACTTAAACTTAACTTAACTTTTAATACTTTTAAACTTAACTTTTATTAGAAAATATTGTTCGTCAACATTTATGTTTTGTCCTGGTTGATAGCAAGCTTGACACTTTTTGATAAATTTATCCCATATTTCCGAAAACAAAGCAATTTATTAGTTCGGATGCGCGTTCTTTTTTCAGTTAGTTTGTCAAAACTTTTAAGTCGTTAAAATTGCTTGAACTTATGCCGGTACATAATTGTTCTGAAAAACTCGGGACTCCACTTGACTGACCATAAATAACTAAGTTTGTAATCTTTTGCTTCATAAGCTTCTCGAACGTATAAAATGCCAATAAATGCACATGTTTCCGGCAGTGTAATTGTCCATCGTAATCCAAAATTCGGCGGCTTCCTTCTTCTGTGAACCTTTTTATTTATATTATATGTTTGATAATATAATCGTTTATTATAAATGATAATGCACTCACAAGATTATTTATCATAACGTTTCTTTTTCCGTAGCATGTTGGCCCCGTCACACCCTTAAAAACACACGTAGCCTTTCGGGAATACCGCCTTCGTCAAATTTCGACCACACAGTATCATCTACAACTATATCGGTATTCTGAGGGGTATTCTCTGTTTCTTCATATGAATTAGCATCCTACGCCTCTTCAGCATCAAATATTTTACTTTGAACATGATCCGATTCATCTTTAGATGATAGCTCCCATCAATTGATCCTACATCGGAATACTCTTCACTTATCTTTCTTAGCTTGCTAATAGTTCTTTTCTGTTTGACATTTCTTTTATGACCTTGGTTCGCGAAAGAAATCAATTTAATTACATTACAGCGCGTTCAAAGGGAACAAAGCATTTGGCCAGGCCTGTCATAAAGATTCAAATAACAAGAATGAATAACAATAACAATAACTTTGGTTAACGCAACTTATCAAGTATATGTCGAAATCGAAATATAATGTTATTCCAATTGAAAGCTGTACTGGTAATATACATAGGTATAACGCCCATATGTATTTACATATATAACGGAATTGAAGGAGGATCTTTGTTGTTGACAAAGATTAATTAACCCATTTATATTTAGTAGAAAAAGTCAGAAAATTATAAAAATATATTTGAATCTTTATTTTTTTAATT
>NW_017534653.1:235058-239143 GCF_001853355.1 Bactrocera latifrons
TAGATCATCTGTGGACTATATTTTGTATTGTTCGTGAATATATATAATATTCAGCATTTTGGAGAAATTATTTTGATTAATATTTTTTAGCGTTTTAAGTACTTAAAGACACTTTTTACTGAGTTTCATTATTTATTAAGTTATTATAGAAACTCTAACAATTTCTATATAATTCGAAAAAACTTTCAAGATATTTCTCTACCTTCATTATACTATTAGTTCCACGAATATATTTTGTAACGTTTTTTGTAACAATATTTACCAACATATAGGCAAAGAGACATAAAATATATTTTGATAAATCGACAACGTTCAACTAACTCAATATGCCTCACTATTACATTTAAATATAGGCGCTTATAAATGTTGCAATTTTTTTCAAATACCTCTTAAAATTTATACTTGGCACCTTTAGCACCCACAGTAATTAAATTTTCGCAAAAGACAATTTAATACACAGCCTCAAGATAAAGGAAAATACGCAGTTTTGTACAAAATTCAGAAACAAACTTTCTGAATCTAACTACCAAAAATAACTATATATCTGACACATATGTACATCCATATATCCACAAGTGTAACCCACACAAAACCCGAGCACATGTCATTATCAATAACAAACAAACGACAAAAAGGTACATCAGAGGTACAAATAATATATATATAATATTGGTTTGTATATCCCAGCAGAATTGAAAGGAAAGGTTTATCAAATATAGTTTTGAGTTCAAATTTACTGTGATCAGTAACTGTACAGAAAAATAATTTAAATATAAAGAACTTGTTCAGAGACGAAATTAAGGAATTCCCAAAAAGACTGTATGCAATGCTAGGGTTCAGAGCATGAGAAAAGGCAACATAATAAAAGTGTAAGCCTCAGATTCTGCTGGGTTGCTTCCGCACGCTCAAACGAATAGCGCATAAGCCCTCATACATATGTACACAAGTTTATTCAGGTAATGGTAATAGTAATAGAAATGAGAGCGAAATTTAATACACACGCTTATCACAATTTTGCAGTCGTAATGGAAAAAGCATAACTGCAACCCTTCGACCTGCCGAAGTACGGTACAGCAATAATCCGTGACATAAAATCATCACAATCGGCTTGGGTACTTCCAACCTTTTCGTTGTCAAATGTTATTATGAGCAAGTTGTGTTGACATCAGTACGCCGCACTACAAAGTAGTTTTTCAAATTTCTGATGACCGGTTAATGGTAAAATGTATCGGTCAACATCAATAGTTATTTCGGATTTATTTTGTTATCCCTAAATGTGTCATGGGGCGTTGCATATTTTGAGCGAAAACTAATTTGGACTACATTGGACATTTTTTAAATATCATAAAAAATGTAATAAGTAGGGTAATGGAATGCCTTTTCGTAGTTAAGCAAGATGTAGTGACTTGTAATGTAACGATATTTCTGAGACCTGACACCGCTATGTGAAAAAAGCAGTAAAATTCAGAATCTAGAATAAATAAAGCAACCGCTTGGAAAGTTTTTGGTATTTTTATCCGCAGAAAGATTGGAGATGGATAATAAATATTTTTGGATCCATTTTAAAACCCCAAACAAACAAATATCAAAAATCAGCAACTTAGTCCACTTGTCCTCGCTATTCGGCAAATTGTTGAAAATTTCGAACATACTACATTTTCTTTAAATAATGTTAAAGTACCAGTAGGGCAAAAAACCTCTCGAAGTAATAAAAATTTTGCTGCCGTTGAGGCAAGTGTTACTGACTATCCTAATTTGTCGATTCCAACCGTTCCCAAGAATTACAAAAATATTTGGGCTTAACTTCCATCCATATGAAATTGTTCTCACTTAAGAACTGAAGCCATGTTACCAATTAATTTTAATATTTCTGACGCATTTACCTAATAATTCATCGCCATTTTAGTAGTTTCCAACGTTGCCATTATATGGTGAGTGGGTAAAGTTTTAATCCTTTCAATTTCCATACCGGCTGTAACATAAAGGTTTGTCAGGTATGTATATTATACCTAATAAGGGCGGACCATCCTTACTTTTTCAAAATTTTCAGCCAGAGGGTGCCCTTTCTTATGCGCACTTCTGCATCAAATTACAAATTAATAACTAAATTTTTTGTTTATTTATGGAACTTTTTAGTTTATCGATTAGTGATGTTTTGTCACTGGATCCGATTCCACCCATATGCAATACCAATCTTCCTTGGGTACCAAGGTATATACATATGTACCAAGTTTCATCAAATTATTACTCAAGTTATTGTTTACATGAACGGGAGGACAGACAGTACTCGGAACCCATCCTGTGTCGAACTCGAAAAATAGTTCCTTTATTATTGTCTGTTATCTTTAAAATGTTGAACGTTTTTCCAAGGGTTAAACAATGTGACACTGCCTAACTCGCCCAGCACTGTCTGCTTTCGTCAGCTAATTATGATATAATTTTGAATGATAAGCTGGCATGCGATTATCCAGCTTGTGGCAACCATCTTCGATTTTTTTCTAACGGACTTCTGTAAATAATTTTGTTTGCTTTATAAAATCCTTAAAAATATTTTCACATCTTATCTGTGGTGGATTTGAGACCATTTTAAACAAAGTCCATTCTTAACTACACTTTCTCATGATTCACAGAGCGCTGTCCGATGTAAAGAAAGCCAATTAGTGATTTTAAAGTATTCGTGTACATATTACGTTGGTAACGTTCACACCATTTTTTGCTATTTTTTCTAAAAGTTACATATACTTGCGGTTAAGAGGCGTGACAAACTGTGGAACTGAAATGGCCGCATATGTAAAGAAAATTGACAAATTGCTAAAACTTCCTTACCAACAAAGAAAGAATTTTTAAATTCACACGAAAAAAAAATGAAAACAATTTAAGCAGAAGTTGAAAAATGCGAAACTAGAAACAAGCAAACACTTCAATATAATCAAGACTAATTGGGCGGGCAGAAAGTTTTTACTGTGACCATTCGCCCGTGTATACATAATGTTGTGTTTGTGTGTACGCCCATGGCAAAGCCAAAGTGACCACCCGAAGGTAATGTCATTGTAGATTATATTCGGTTGCTATGGTGCATGTCGCAAATCCAGTTTTTGTTGTTGATAATGTAGAGAAAGTAAATGCTTACATTGAATATACATATGTATGTTGGAGTATGTGTGGATACCTGTTTCTTTATGTGTGGCATATTTTCGTATGTGTGGTATGTACTATAGGTATAGGTACGTAGTGGTATGTAGTGATTGCTAAAACACGCTCACAAGAAAACAGCGTAAAATAAATTGTTTGTCATTAGTAGCAAATTGACTAGATCCTTTTTTATTTATTATTGAAACAATTGGCAGTGGCATTGATTGGCTGCATAGACGACAAAACATTTGTTAATGTCTATGAAAATCTAACATACATACTTTTTGATATGTATGTGTATTGTAGAAGAAATGAATAAAAAGAAAAAATTGTGTTGTCTTCTTTAACAACTATTTAATTTACAAAGGCATAGATATGGTTTCAGGTGATATGAAGTTTGTATATCGTAACAAATATCACAGTTATAGCCTTGGAAATCCTAGCTAACTATGCTAAGCTKTATCAAGGTTTAAGAAGAAGAAGAAGATACGTATCAGTGAAGAGTATGCAGCTTTATTACGCTTTCGAAACAACAATGGCATACACTAATATTGAACTGTTTTGTCTAACCTGAATAGGGGATGTTAAACAAGAAACGAAAGGGATCCTAAATAGTGTATTTATAAATGATTGACATGACAAGCAAGTCATTTCTGTCTGTATATATACGAACTAGTCCCTCAGTTTTTGAGATATCGATTTGAAATTCTGCACCCATTGTTTTCTCATCCCGACACTGTTCCCTTGTAGGAACGGCCGATTTCGAATAACTAAAGTATACAGTGAGTCACAGTGAAAAGGAGCCACATAAGCAATTAGCACTAAAAACGCACTTAAAAAAAACTTTCATTTTCTTTTATTGTCTGAATATTAACCTACATATTTATAAATAAATGAAAAAATTTCAATTATATTTAAGAGCTCATTAGGGTAACCTGGCCTGTTTTCTTTTT
>NW_017534653.1:240983-344142 GCF_001853355.1 Bactrocera latifrons
GACTACAACAAAAACAATCCACATTTAGATAGAACAAATTGGCTCGCCTTACAAAAATAAAGGTTTGAAGTTAGCAAATTGCAGATATATTTTTGAATAAGAGGTGGCTCACTTTCACTGCGAATCACTATATAGCTGCCATACAAACTGTAATATCGAAATGAAATGCTTATATAGAAAGCCTTTTCATGAATGGCGAAATATCTTCTATAAATTTGGCATGTATTATTAACTAAGGCAATCTTCGCTGAAATGGTTGAGATTGGATTCCTATATCCTGCCATATAGCTGCCATACAAACAGAGCGACCAAAGTTCTTGTAAAGAATATCTTGTATTTGTTAAGGATGCTATGGCTCCGGTGCAACCGCCGTCAAAATTATTTCTTGTTATATATAGTATAACAAGATAATCATTAATTAATAATTATGAAAATTTTTCTAACATTCACAGGTGCTACTGCGTTAAAAAAAATCTACAATTATTCTGATGGGGAAAACTAGTTACGTGCAAATGCTTTCACACATTTTCACAACATTTTTCACTGTTTTTTCAATTTTTTTCGATTTGAACATTTTTGTCGTTCAGTCATTGAGCGATGGGGCATGCAACTGATTTATGAACAATACTTATGTGTTTTGCAACATTTGCTATTGACTAATTTGAAGTTTTGTTGCAGCGTAATTCAACCACATGGGCTAGTGACTGTAGCAAGCCTTTGTCAATTAACCCTCCGTGTAAATTAAGGAGTTTATTTTAAGAACAAAGTTATAATTATTATTATTATTTTTTTTTTAAATCATAGTTAATTTAATTGAATCTGTAGGCGGTGTGCTCGACTTCAACTATTCTCTTTTTAACTACAAACTCGTTCTAATCAATAGTTTTTAAACAAATTTAAATTTCAAAACTACAAATACAAATCGGTACATAAAATGCAAAACAACGTATCATCGAAAAGATCGAAATTGAGCTTTTATTGCTTACAATTCATTACATCTTATTACATATAGTATTAATATAGCATTAAATTTTCAGTTCCCGCTGTCGTATATAACAATTTTATAGCCAGAACCTAATTTTGGTCTCAATGTGAGTGGTTTCTATTATATCATTTTACCTTCGCCTATAAACTTATGAAAAGTGTTACGTAGTTACGTTACTTTTCATTTCAGGTGACGATAGCAAGCAACCCAGTTCTGCAAAGAAATAATTAATCTAAAAGTTACTTATACGCCATGACATTGATAGTACATACTGTAGTCTTATGCCTACATTTATGTTTACTAGACTGAAAGATTATTCATACCTGTACCAAAGGGTTAACGATAGTTATTCATTAATCATTTATTTTGCTTCCACCTTCACTGTTTGCACGACATACTACTTTTGTAATATTTTCCACTTTCTCCTCATAAATCTAGTTAAGAGAAAAATGGATAATTGATTTATGACCATCAGGCACATTTTTCGAAAGTCGATTAATTAGCTAGCAACATGCTGTTCTACATTTTTACATAGCTGAGTTGAAACTAATGGTGATGTATAAAATTAAAAAATAAAAAAGTCTTCCAGTTTTAGCAGCTAGTTTATTCTAGTAAAACTTGAAAATGGGCGATGTAGATATAGATAATATAATATAATATATGAAAATTATTAAGATAATACGACGAGTTGATTTTCGGATACTACATTTGCACCAATATATGATTTATATACAAAACCTACCGCGTATTTTGAATTTTGCAGGCTACAAGTATTCGATTTTCAATTGTTTTGTTCAATTAATATATTTAGATTTTTTCTTAGTAATGTCGTCGGCCATTTTTAATGTTAAGTTAATATTACATTTTGATGTTAAGTTAATATTTGACAGCTTTTTTTGATTTGCTTTGGCTTTGATTTTGCTTATTCCAAAAAATGGATCAATGGATCTGCATAAAACTTTATGTGTAAAAAAATTACTAAATGAAAACTAACGCATTCCAAATATCAACTATGGCATATACTAAAGTTACCTTGTATAAAAGCAACTTTTTTCGGTGATACAAAATGTTCGCAGAGAAATTTGCTAGGAACTAAACATATTAATTGACTATTACCATTCGATTTTAACCAATAATTTAGGCGAACTTAGTGCCAAATTGCTCAATTTAAACCAAAAACAGCGTCGCGTTGACATTGTCAGGAGGGATTTGACTCTTTTGCGACGATCTATATCTGGCGAAGTAGAAACCAAAACTCAATCGTTCCAATAAAAGCTTCCTCATGAGCCAAGACCGATGGAAGCGCGCCCAGTTAGGAGGATATGAAGGTTTTTTTAACAGTTTTCTTCAATTTCAGGAGCATCATGCTCATTGTGCATGTTCTTGTCATAGCGTCGTACGGTCAATAGATATTCTCCCGTAAGTTATGCGTAATTTGCTCAAAGAAATCTGCCAGAAGCGTCCGGATTTGTGGAAGGACAAAAATTGGCTTTTGCATCAGAATAACGACTCCTTTTTGTGCGCTTTTGTGGGCGTGCTTCTTTGAACCGGACGAAACTTATATTGAAGAGGAAATACACCTCGTTTTCGTTAACACACTAAAGATTAGCGAATCGTATTGAGATGAAGCTCTCAACTAACTGTTTGTCAAATTTGCATACATCTCGGTTAGAATGCGAGATATAAGATTAAAGATTATAAGATTAAACCTCCTTTTAGTACCCATAAGGGAAATATATTAACTTCAATTCATTTGAGAGGTTGCATAAAGCAATTCATCTCCTTAGATGTTGAATGTTGAAGTTAACTAATCGGTCCGATTTTGTTTTTTTATAAATACATACATCATGAGGAATACAAAATGATTTTTTTTTTTTTTTTTTTTTTTTTTTTTTTTTTTTTTTTTGATACGCTGTAGCGGTCATAATAATTTAAATTTCGATTTATCGAAAATTTCACACTGAGACGAACTCTTAAATATGTTGTTTACTAATCAATCAAAGAATTTTCTCACCAATAATTTTTTTTATAAGTAATTGAGAATCCGGCATTTTATCAAAAGAATTTAATTTGCTTGATCCTTCGATTAAATACTAAAACTCTTTTTGGTTTCTTAATTGCAGATGATCTAGTTGAGGCGTATAGGAGCTCCCGGATATCAGCTGTAATTTCCTTTCCAAAAAAATATTTTTTCAAATACTTAGTTTTGAAATACAATTCCAAGATGCCATAATATGTGCACAAATTTTTTGATAAAGAAGTTTAAACGTTTTCTCAGAAAAAAGTTTTAACTGTATGCAATCCCCTAATATCAAGGCAATCTCACGTAGTATAAGAGCATGCGTGTCAGTGCATTCGAAGAAGTTCCAAAGAGAAGATAATTGCTAAGCATTCATTCCGAAAACTCGTTGCCTATAATATATAACACAGTTAGTAAATCGTAAAAGTATACAATACAGACATTTTAATTTTAGTTATTGCCCTCAATATCAGTTATTTTCACCATATTTAAGAGACTCTATCTCAAAATGAAATGCTAGAAATAACAACTTCGGATATTATGTCCCTAACTTATATGCATAAATTTACTTCAATGTCGTGCTATTAGTAATAATTAGATCTACAGAAACCTATTTCATTGAAGTCCTATCACAGTTAGTTAGCGAAAATGTTTTGCGTGTCACACTTCGTTAATGAAAGCAACAACCCTAGTTGAAATTCTCGAAACGCAACATGTTCAACCGCAAAACCACAAGACGTGGGTAAGTTCTCAAATCAAAAACTTTGCTATTTTGCTTTAAACACTGTCATATGAACCCACACTCACACGGAATACTGAAACGTATAGGTATACATTTTCATTTGTTAGTGCTAATCCAATTATGAACGTGTTGACATTTTCTCTTTGGGCGCCTTTAAGCCTATTTTAAAAATATAGCTTCTGCTCACAGTCACCTACAACCAGCATCATGCTCTGTCGTCACTGTCACCCACTACATGCATACGAGTATAGCTTTGTATTTTGATCTTTTGTTCCTGCTTTGCTTATGAAATGAGCGTTTCTCCAAGCTTTACATCCCCATTTTGACAACAAACATATTTTTCATGCTTATTCCACCACATCTTTAATATTTCTTTATTTAATTTGAATATGGCCTTCTACCTATGAGATAGCTGATTTTGTGACATGTTTTTCTTTGCTGTCTTAGCATATCGGTGTTGAGCTGGTTAACTAGCAAACAATAAACCATGAAAGAAGAGACTAACCTAACCGTAAAGGCAGCAAGTACACACAGACTTAGATACTACGAACGGCTAGCGACCCTCAGGGTGAGTATTTACATATTTTATATTCTGCAAAGCCACTATGTCGCAACAGTCAACATACATATATACACACTCTGCTTAGGCACACGCCTTTAAAAGTAGCAGCACGAAGTCAAAGTTTACTTTGCGGAATTTCACCATGCGTAGCACACGTGCTCACACGCAAAGCCACAACAATCGTCCGCTCTAGGCTGTCGTCTACGTATCTATCGTATTCAACTGCCTGCCCACACCACAATCTCCCATCAACAACAACATTTATACTAAAATAGTGACAAACGTTACCTGGTTTTTAGTTGTTGCCGTTTGTTGGTTGGCATTCAGATTTTATTTGGCTTGTAAAGCATTTTGTCGTCATTTTCCCTTCGGGTGCAATTTGGTTTTGATTTGATGTGTCTTACATATGAAATCTTAATCTCGGATGTGTGTTGGAAAACTGAGCCTGTTATCCACCTTACTTATAAATACATGGCTGTAGATGTTCGTTTGCTTATGTTTGTTTCGTAATGTTTGTGTTGGAAATTTGATTAAAATGAGCAACGCATGTAAATGAGCAACATTTGGTGTAACAATTACTGGAGATGGAAAGGAAAATTTGGCATGATAAATTGTGACTTTATTTGAGTTGATTGAAGAAATTTTAAGTGGCATGAAATACACACAGACTTTTTTTTTTTATGCTGCCCATTATATGTATACATTTATGTAGAAAATTTTATCTTTCAACGGTTGTCTCAAACACCTTAAACTAAACGAGATGGATATGAGCGTTATTCTGAATATTCGAAAGCGCACAGTTGCTTATAAGCTGCATAAGCGTCATTATCAGTTCCCAAAATCTTGATATGTCAGCCACCGATTATTATATTGCCCGGGTTTTTTTTGTTTTTCGAATACGATAGTCACCACATAATGCACTCAAATTTTGAGAATGACTTTTCTTTCGGATACAAGAACCTCCAGCCTCTAACTTTTTGATATCGTTCATCCTTCTTACCTATACAGAATTACGGGTACTATGACCGCTTTGTGGAGTGTTAAGATTGTCTGCCGAGAAGAGATACAAGAAAATACAAAAATATTACTTAATAAATATACTGAATATTTGAGTATAAAACACCCTTCTCAAGTACAAAATATCCCCCACAAAAACTTAAATTTGATCGGCCAGTTTGGATCTCCGCAATATGCTACAGATATTTGATCTGTACAATTTTTTCAGAGATTACAGCATTGCCTTAGACAAGAACTCATGCCAAATTTCTTTTAGATATCTCGTCAAATGAAATAACTTCCCATAGAAACACGAGATTCCGATCGCTCAAACGCTAAATCTTATAGCGATCCGATATCGGATTCAGGAAAATGAGCTGCTTCTTGGAGAGAAAATAAATCGGGTATAAAATTTCACAACGATGTCTCAAGAACTGAGCGGCCTGCGATGTGTGGAAGGAGACACTATGTTGTCGAAACCAAATGTCGCCAACATCACCAGATTAAATTCAATAGGATGATTCCACCGGCCCATAAGCCACACCAATTCATAGTTTTTCTGGATTATATGACAGCTCTTGAATATTTTCAGGTTCAGGTTTACTTAAGTCAAAAACAGTGATTGAAAAACTTGGATCACCCGTTTTGATAACGCTTTTTGCCTTTCTCAGATGTTTTTATTATTATTTGAGTCTAGTGTTACCGGTTAATAAAGAAGAAATTTTAGTAAAGGTATAAAGAGTTTCATACTTTTCACAAAGCTCTTTAATGCAAAAATTTTTTATAATGGGTTTCCGTCGACTTATATTCTTATATCTTATATCTAGTTTTTTTCACGACCAAAGTTTGAAAAATCTCATAAATTGTGTTCCATTATGAAAACAGTACAGCACCCATACTCGAACAACTGCATAAATCCATTGTGATCCCAAAAGCCACCAGAAATTGGTTCACATATATCGACAAGTTGAGTTGAGTCATCACATTCTAAATAAAATGAAGTAAATATTTTGTTTATAATTAAATTTTGTCTAATACTAATGCTTTTCTAATATAGTAGGAGTTGTTTTGGTACAAAAAATTAATACATGCAACATTCGCCTGCAGTTTTTACAAAAAAAGCACAGTTATTATGGTTTTCTATTATTTCCTCTGCTCATCGCTACCATTCCCTTTTCACAGTTGTTGCTGACATCCTTCTTTAATCAAAAAACCTTGCGCCCGCTTGCTTTAATGCGATTTATTGTCCTTGCGTTAAGAATCAACGCTTTCACAGCTACACTTCGTTGTATCTACAGAAAGCTGCTAATTTATAATAGAAGTCAGCCACAGGGAACGAGGTGAAAAATAGGGAAATGGCCAGGAAACAGGAAACGGAAAGTAAACGGGTGTTAAAGAAGAAATGACTAAATAGAAGCTGTGAAATGAATAATTTTTTGCAGCGCAGATATAATGATTAAAAGGGCGTAGAAATGTGCAGCAGCTATCATGCTGCTTAGTGCAATTCTATTTAAAGGTTTACACATAACTATTTTAGTTCTTACTGTAAGGGATTCAAAATGTTTTGAATTTTGTGAAATTTTAAATCGCTGAAAAGTGTATTATTTTTCTTTTCTTTTTTTTAAGTTACTGTCTATTGCCAATCTCCAACATGTACAATGCACAGTTGGCATGTCCAACGATTGGAATTTAAGTGCGCTCTGCCCAATCCACAAAAAAGGAGACCCAACAATCTGCGCCAACTACCGTAGGGTAAGCCTCCTCAACATCACCTATAAGGTTCTATCGAGCGTATTGTGTGAAAGAATAAAGCCCACCGTCAACAAACTGATTGGACCTTATCAGTGCGGCTTTAGACCTGGCAAATCAACAACCGACCAGATATTCACCATGTGCCAAATCTTGGAAAAGACCCGTGAAAAGAGAATCGACACTCACCACCTCTTCGTTGATTTCAAAGCTGACTTTGACGGTACAAAAAGGAGCTCCCTCTATGCCGGGATGTCTGATTTTGGTATCCCAAGACTAATACGGTTTTGTAAACTGACGATGAGCAACACCAAAAGCTCCGTCAGGTTCGAAAAGGACCTTTCCGAGCAGTTCGATACCACACGAGGTTTCAAACAAATTCGAGCTGCAGAACTAAACCGAGAAGGTACAATCTTCTATGATTTTTCTGTCGTATGCTGATGATATTGACATCATTAGCCTTTGCAACCGCGCCGTTAGTTCTGCTTTCTCCGGAATGGATAAGACAGCGAAGCAAATGGATCTGATGGTGAACGAGGGCAAGACCAAATATCTCAACAAACAAACAATCATCGCACTCGCGTCTAGGCACCCATGTCACTGTTGGCAGTCATATCTTCGAATTTGTAGATAAAGATCTATTTAGGACTCAGCCTCGTAATCCAATGCAGGATATCTCCTGCCGACAGGTGAGACGAACAAAAATCATAATGATTTTTTTTTTCATTGAGTTATAAAATTCATAAGAAAAAAAAAATTCCCAATAGTAAGCAAATTTCAACCTTTAATATCTTTTAAACGATTGGGTTTTTTTGACTTTTTTTGTAGAGCATTCAATTTCCTACAAAATCTAAGGAACAAAATATTTTTTGATGCGGTTTGAAGCGAGATATAAATTTTTCTATCTGATAATGAGAAAAAAATAGAAAACTGCAAGTAGGAGGACCTTCCCGTTATAATTAACAACTCATTCTTGGAGAGGCTTAATTAGAGGTGTCTAGGAGCCTATTTTTCAGAGTACCAAATGAAAAAAAAAAATTTTTTTTGAATCACCCTACGCTACATATATCTGGCTACCATTGAGACTGGCACATCAGCTCATTAAAACATATTGACCCTTAGCGACAGCTACAGACATAGTAAGCAATGAGTTGAAGTACAACTCAAATTTTCATCAGGTGCTAGTATATTAACATTAAACAATTTATCAATTGGACTCTCCGAAGGCGAGTAGTTTTTAATTTATTTTATTTTCTGAAGATACTCCGTGATATGAACTTAGATTTCACAAGTTTGTCATATATTCATGTCCTTATTCATAAAAAGTATAGCATAAGCGCAAGGTATGTTGAGAAGCTACGTGGTCATGAAAATGTTCTGCCGCTAACTCTATTGGATAATACCGATACAACGCGAAGGCTTAAAAGAAATCACGTTTTAGATTTACCTTTTAGAAATTAAGCTTTGTAAATAAACTCTAAATGATAGAATTTTGAATATAATATCTGTTCCCACTGGAGTTCAACTATTTATGTATTAATATTATATTTTTTGTTAGTGTGTAATTGATAGATTGTAAATAAATAAATCCAAAAAAAAAAAAATAAAAATATTGTTCACTATAATATTTAACAACCAATGTTGTATGGATATTTACTAATATTTCTTGAGAAAATTCTGTCTTTTTCTTTGGAAGACATATAAAGGATGTATTTTTGTTTAGTTTCCATCAAATTATGTTTTTTACTCAAGCAAGGAAATACCTAAATTTAAATTTTTACTCAAACCTAGCAAACAGTAAGAACTCTCGCAGTAAAGTCTCAGAGGCTTGCCAAAGGAGTGGGTGTTTACTAATATAATGCATAAATTACTTGGCTTACATTTAACCAAATTGTCTGTGCCTAAATTGAAAGTAAAATAGCGCGAATGGCGTCCGGAAATTTATGAAGCTGGACACTGAAAAATTGTTTTCACGCACAGATCAGACACTTTGCGTTCGCTCGAAGGATTGCTTTTTGACCTTATTTTTGTAAGGGGTTTTTCGTCGTRTTGTTGTTGTTCTTAAAATATGCGAAACTTTTTGATTGTTTGACCCATTAGCAAAAGCATTGAAAATGCAGCCAAGAAAACAAATTTAAAAGTTTTCATCAGCGCCAACAACAACAACACAAAGATAACAAMTGTTATTGAGCTGGCAAACCCCTGGCGCGACGAAAATATAAACGCCACAAAGTAAAAGCTATTTGCATAAATTTGTCGGTCAAGTTTGACTGCCAGCAATTCTCGCTCAACTCATCAGCAGGTGCATATGCGGCTTGTTTAGCTTTCAATGCATACCATGTATATGTTTGTCTACACAAACACCTTTATATTATATATCAGTTGTGTCCAATTTCGTTTTCGAGGAATATTTTTGTAGCTTATATGGTACTTTAAAACTTCGTTTTTCTGGAAAAATATATGAGTTAAAACAATTTTTCGTTTATTTGCAACCGAAGCTAGCATAATACAAAATCGTTTACCATAATTAAAAAATTATTATAATATTTGCTTTAGTGATCAGATCTCAATAATTTTCCGAAAATTTTATTGTTGACTTGAGTAGTAATTACCGTGAAATTTGATATTTGGTAATTTTTCTGATATAATAGCTAAAAAGTTTTCCATACTAGAACTTGAATTTGATCGATCGCTAAATCGACTCAGCCTTTCACGCTGATCATTTATGTGTATACTTCATAAGGTCTCCGATGTTTCCTTCTGGGTATTACGAGCTTCGTGGCATATTTAATAAATACTGTTTTGGGTATATATCTGCAGGATATTGAACCTGAGAACTCTCTGTTAGATAGCTTTTTTCGCACTTAACCGCTTCGCCTGTGTATATTTGATCGGCTCATATAATAAGCTTTGTTTGTAACAAATTTCCTAAATATTTTTAGAAAATTTTTTTATCTTTACCCTATCAAAAATGGAAGATCAAAAACATCATTTTCGGGTATTTCATATATCGAAAGGGTAAAAATGCGATTTGAGCAAGGAAAAAATGCCAAAATTAGTTAAGAATATTTGGTTCCCACAATTTCGTTCTTGAGAATGCACTAAAGTCTTAAAGGCCTCTCGAATTTGATGTGGATAAAATGAAGTCATTGGTCGATACAACCTACAGAAATCAAAGCAAGGGAAATACCACAAGATGTAAAACGCCAATCTGAGCATCGAAATCCAAGCAATTTTATAAATACATATATTATTTGTAAGTCATATGCTGACAGACACATAAGGTTTGTTAGAAAAACGAAAACCATAATATGTAGTATATGGCAGTTGGGGAAAACTGTTAATGCCATTGGAGGATGGAATTAAGTCATAGATAGATACCGAGAGTTTAAGAGGGAAGCGATTTGCAGACAGAAAAAGAAGCTGGCCGACCGGAGCATACTAGAACCCAAAGGGGTGATCTAGTAACCGATGCCCAGAGCATACTAAAATTATGGAGGGAACACTTCTCAAACCTACTGAATGATAGTGAAAGTATAACGCCAGGAGAAGGCGAACCCGATTCCCAAATCGATGACGATGGATCAGACGTCCCATTGCCCGACCATAAAAGAATTTGACTTGCAATTACCCGTCTCAAAAACAACAAAGCGGCGGGGGCTGATAGATTGCCGGCCGAGCTATTCAAACACGGCGGCAAAGAACTGATAAGGAGCACGCATCAGCTTCTTTGTAAAATATGGTCGGACGAAAGCATGTCGAACGATTGAGATTGAAGTGTTCTCTGTCCAATCCACAAAAAGGGAGACCAAACAATCTGCGCCAACTACTGTGGTATAAGCCTCCTCAACATCGCGTATAAGGTTCTATCGAGCATATGGTGTGAAAGATCTTGCAAAATACCCGCGAAAAGAGAATCGACACGCAGCACCGCTTCGGCGAATTCAAAGCTGCTTTCGACACCACGAAGGAGCTGCTTTTATACCGCGATGTCAGAATTTGGTATCCCAGGAAAACTAGTACGGCTGTCTAAACTGATGTAGAGCAACAGCAAAAGCTTCCACAGGTTCGGAAAGTACCGTTCGATACCAAACGTTTCAGACAAGGCGACTCCCTATCGTGCGACATCTTCAATTTGCTGCTGGAGATAGTAATTCGAGCTGCAGAACTTAATCGAGTAGGTACAATCTTTTATAAGAGTAAGTATTAGTCACATTCAACCCATTTTTGACATACAGACATACCATCGTCAGAGAAGTTCTATTCCTAAATTTTAATTATACATATATCTCAGACATGGATATATATTTTCTAACAAATGTCAACTATAGGTACCTTACCAAATTTTATCGAAATCGGTCCAATATGGGACTCCACCAAAAAGGTGGCAGTGCCACGCCCATCGGCCAATTTTTGCACCGGCTTCCACAAAGCTTCTCATACCCTCCCGGCGACAAATTTTTACGTCTCTGACGCATTTAGTTATTGATTTATCGCGCTTTTAGTAGTTTTGAACAGTACCGTTATATGGAGAGTGAACGGAATTTTCATAGAATTCGCACTGAACGAATGTGGTTGTTGTAGGTTAAACGGTCTACGAGGTATGCACTCCAACACTTATTAGAGGGCAGATCCACGCCCACTTTTCCCCAATTTTTTTTCCTACAAATTCACCTTCCTAATACGCCCATCTACGAACTCAAAATTTTGTTTGTACCCTGCATAATATATAGTTTCATCAAGATATCTCAATTTTTACTCAAGTTACACTATATTTCACCTTTCATCCATGTGAAGTTTGTCTTTATTGGAGCGTGAGATTATCGTCTACTAGAAATCTAGATGCTCTAGTTTCTTATAATATTTTTTTTAGAATACATTATTTGTATATTCGAGACATTCTCCTATCTTTTGCTTCGCCTGTTATAGACTGATATATTTGAAGACAACTTGCAATTTAATTTTCCACTTATTTCATAGGAACGGACCTCCAGATATGTTGGTGTAGCCAAATTTTATAACTCATTTTATTTCCATTGTAACTAGTTAAAATAAAATAAACCAAAGAACAATTTGTTTTGCTTATTGTATAATACAAAATAATTAATACGTATAAATTGCAGAGTCTAGCTACTAGGTGATACAGTTTTCGGCGTTTAAGCCTTCCTTTTACCTTCAGCGACAAGAGCCCTGGCTTCATTGTTCGCATGCTCAGAAAGTGTTTCCATATAAGACTTTCCTGATTAATGCGGTAACTGAGTCAATTTCGAGATCGCTTTCATGATCGTGACTGCGAACATATTAACGCGCATTGACGGCTCATTTTGTTTTGGAATCGCTGGATTTGTAGGACGGTGATAGAAGCAGACCCAAGGACCTGTTTGAACTAATGGGATACAACTTCTTGTAAAAAAGATTTTTATTATATATGGATAGGGCAGAGTTTCAACGCAATAACCAATACATATTTCTGAATTTTATTTCTTATTCCCCCATCTAAGTTGTGTATCCAGGAATATGCCTAGGTATTCCGCATTGTTGTGATATCGTATTTGCACAACATTTAAAAACAGAGGCATATATCTAGTACTGTTGTATGTGAAATCGATATGTACTGATTTAGTTTAATTTAGTTTGATTTTATTCGCCAGTTAGCTGTCCATTCAAATATTTTGTTTAAATATTCTCGCAATCTTGTTTTGCGCACGGACAAAACCGCTGTATCATCTGCAAATGATCGCATGCAAAGAGTGGTTAAAGGATGGATCCTAACACACTACCCTGAGGAACATCAGCTCTTATTACCTTTAAGTCAGAGGATACATCTCAATGCTTCATTCGAAAAAAAATATCCCCAAAGGTATGGTTTTATGATATTTTAATATTTTTTTGGTAGAATCATCTTAGTTGTGCTTAGGATCCCTCAAACTTTATCAAAAGCTTTAGAAATGGTCGATAGTGGAGTGATTTTTTCCAAAGCCAAACTAATGCATCCGTATCAGTTTTCTCACTTCAATCATGTCGTTAAGATGCACAGCAAACAGTTTTTTCATAAGCTTTAAAAGTATTGGCAGGAAAGATATGGGCCGATACGAAGTATTGTCAAGCGCTAGCTTTAAAAGTTTATTGAACATAATAACCTCTGCGGTTTTCCAGTAAATATATACGTATTATAGATTAATAGTAGCGGTCATTTTACCAGCTATTTTTCTTATAGCATTTTGAGAAAGCTGTTTTAGTATTTCGCTGGTGATAAGGTCAAACACAGTTGATTTTTTAGACTTCAGTTTTTTATTTCTGGACTTACCTCATAGTTAATTACTGGAGGGATTTCGGTGTAATTGTCGTAAGTGTAGGGCTCCATTTCTCTTGCATTAGTTGTTTCATAATAAAGACACCTTTGAGGTATTCCGAAAAAATCATTTGCTTTTCCTATATCGCTTTTGGCCCACGTCTGATCTGCTTTTCTGATTGATTTTTTTTTTTTGTTGCTGTTGTAAAAAATTGTTACTATGGTTATGAGATAAACTTCATCTTTATCTGTAAGTAACATATTCCATGATACCATGGTTAATGTTTCACTATGCCCAATGCAACCCTCTTTCAATCTGTATCTTTGAAAGTAGTGGTTACCGTACTGCTGCGTTTGATGCCACATATATGAGGTCTGTTCGGATGGAGATATATCTAATGCCTTTTCAAAAAAATTTTTTTTTAATTGTTCTCAGACTTAGCAGTGGTTTCTTCTCAAAAAGAAAAACAAAACATTGTCCTCATTGTTAGATTTCTCCCTTTTCGTGACTTGTTATCTATTTTTCGAGTTTATTCATATTGGTCATTCAGCTCAACACATATTTAAAAACTTTCTCGTTTTTTAAATTGTCCATTGGAGAACTTCGTAAGAAAGCCTGCTTCCAAATGTTGTTTATACTGAACTCTTATTTTCCTTTTCACGGGATGACGTGTCACATTAATGATACCGGAAAAACTATCTGCACTCTATGTATCAAAAACTATACCTCTTCTAGGAGTCTATTTTCATATAGACTTTAAGAAGTTGGAACTCGTTTACTATTCACATGAGGAGAAGGCTTAACAAAATGGATTTTAAAAGTATGTTTAGTTAATCTAGTTAATATATTATTGTAATATTATTTTTATACTCAAAATGTATTCCGCATTTGTGGTTGTTTACGTTTTTATGGTTACTTATTTATTTGCTTGAAAAACATTTCATAATAATTAAATATTACCATAATTTGACCAACGTCAGCTAAAATGAACAGAACCTGAGAACACGCCTGGTTCACATACATAATTATATGAATAAACATAAAATACCAACCGATGCAGACAGGGTCCAGTTCACCTGAACTCGCCGGCTAATAAAAATGTGTTGCCACATAAATGTACGTTATGTGACTACAAACACGGTGCAGGTTTATAAGAGCATTTTCCGCTTAAGTAACATACAGGAAGGGAGGGCGCCACAATGCGATTAAAATGTAAGCATGTAAAATTATGGCAAAGTGCACGAAAATTATTCCCGCATGTGTTGTGTAGTGCATACCAGCATGCAAAACTGACAATTTTATGGAAATATGTATGCATAAGCGAGTATAAGCTTCGGAAGCTCGGCGCCGTGTGCAGTCAGAAAAAAACCACAACGCTCGCTCTCCGCAAGCAAAAACTGCGAAGCGTGCATATTTGTATAGGCATATAACAGCACATGTATACATTTGCGCAGTTAGTATTTTTCGACTATTTCCGAAATTTGTAACAAACCGTGAATAACACATTTTGCATAACCATCGCTTCCGAACTGGCTTATTGCCCTGGTGTGGCACTTCCGATCAGATGTCAGCATGCAGATGAGTGTGAATTTTATTCCAACATGTTGAATATTTTTGTGGAAAAATTGTTATTTCTATTCTATATAGAAAACAATACAGTACTGTTGAAGAAGGCCCCATAGGAATATAAAATTTTTCTCTATCTATAAATTGTGACAAAAAGACACCCGGAAATTTTGTATTTCGAACCAAATTTAGTGTGCGGAATCCTTGCAAATGTTGGAAAAGACTTAGGATGATTCAGTTGTATCCAAAACACAAGCCTACTACTGATATAAAGTTTTCAAAGACGGTCGAGAGATCGCTTAAGGCATGTCTCGTTCTGAACGACTTAATAGTCTATTCTACTGATGAAAATATTAAAAGAGTGAAGAATATGGTGGTTGAAAATCCTCAGGCAAGGTTTAAGGAAGAGATGGTAAGGGAACTTGACATCTCTCGTTCATGGAGATCATGAATGTATAAGTTTAAATGCACACAAGTCAAACATCATCGAAATGGAACTCGTTTTCAGTCGGTCGAAGAGATAAAACGAAATTCGCTGAACGAACTGAAAGCAATCACAAAAAGTGCTTTTAACCATTGGCATAAGTATATTACAAGGTGCGTTCCAAAGTAAACAGGACTTAAAATAAAAAAACAGAACAAATGTTTTTTTCGGCAAAGTCAATTCATATTATCCAAAATGTCTCTTTTCGCTCCAATACAGTTTTTTGCATGGATGCAAAAGCATGTCTAACGAGTGTTTTAGCTCGTTGGCAGGTATGACCGCCAATATGCCGGTGCAAGCCTTTTGAATAGCCTTTACTTCTGCATAACGCTTTCATGGGCAAATGCATTTTTCCGAAAAGGAAGAACGGTGCCATATCAGTTGAATACGGGGAGTAGTTAATGGTTTAAATGTGATTTTTGGGCAAATAATCTTGTTACCGATTATTGATGTCCTTCGAATGTTGGATTCTGAGCAATTTTTGGTCATCAGTCAATTTGCGCGGAACAAACCTTTCGTAAGCCAAAATTTTCGGTAAAAATCCAATAAATTGATGTTTCAGAGGAGTGCAATTCCAGTTCCATGAATTTCAATGATGACTTCGGCTGATTTTTTATTTCACGCATAGCTTCGATGGAATTTCCTGTGATCACGGATTTTTATTGGTGCACATGTTGATCGTCATTTATATCCTTACGACCACTTTAAAAAGGTTGAAACCACTCTACTACGGGAGTGCTATTCAATAATCGCCATAAATTTGTTTCATCAATTGAAACGTTTCGGTAAAAGTTTTACCAATTTTAAGACAAAATTTATGTTGGCCCTTTGTTCGAAGCTCATTTTCGCACCAATAACCCAAACATACTGATACTTAAAACGCAATAACTCCACTTCCAATCGATAAAATTTTCACTAAACAATCGATTGCTATCTATAGCAGATTCTAACGCACCAGATTCAATAAATCCTGTTTACTTTGGAACGTACCTTGTCCATTTGGTATTGATTACTTTGAAGGCCACAAAATAAATATTGAATTGAATTTTAGTCACAATGTTTTTATAAAAATTAATTACTGTTCGTTAGTCTAGCTAAAACTTGAGAACGGCTGAACCAATTTGGCTAATTTTAGTCTTAAAGTACTCGTGAAAGTCCATGAAAGATGCAAAGGTTTGAAGAATATGAGAAAATTGCGAGGAAATACCAAACACGGCAGTTTTAGAATAACCTTCACTATATATTAAATTTGCTTTTTTTCGTTAAAACTCGAGAAAGGCTAGCTCATTATAATGTATTTTGGGTTTGAAATTATTATTCTGGTCCAGAAAGGTTTAAAAAGTAAGAAAATATGGAAAATTTCAAAGTGTATATTCATAAAAATTAATTTCTGTTGGTTAGTCTCGCCAAAGCTTGAGAACGGCTGGACCGAATCAACTAATTTTGGTCCTGAATTATTTGTGGAAGTCCAGAGAAGGTTTAAAATGTAAATGTATATAAAAATGCTCGGACGTTGTTGCCTTCCCTTCAGAAATTAAATTGAAAGCATAGTTGCCATTATGTAGGTTCATAAATCTTAAGTTTTGTCACAAATCAAATTTCTGAACGCAACCATAATATTTGGGATTTGGCAACCATCGGATGCTTTGTGATAGCCGCACTTTACTGTTAAGTGCGCTAGAACTTTTCTCGCTTTGATTAATTACAATTTACGATACCGAGGAGAATTCGACCTGAATTACGACGTCGTAGTCAGATAATTGTTACCTCACGTAATAACCGCACTGATGACTCAAGAGAGAGACATGTCAAGAAAATAGTCGTATTCCTCTGTTAGAATTACGTTGTTCAGTGAATGACAATGAAGTGGATAAATTTCGAATGCAATGAGTTCGTGCATAGCAAAAACGATCATGACATAATGAAATTAATCGAATTCGCAGACGTAGTGCTCCTGTGATGCTGATCAATAGATTACTGTGTTGACAAATCGGTAACAATTAGGGAAATGGCAATAGTTTGTAAAAATTGTAAGCCGCTAAAATACAGTGATGAATCCTTTAGATAGTGTTGTGTTGAAGGCAATGTAAAATTACCACATTTGATCCAAATCGGTTAGGCTCTTTGGTTTCTGGCACTGAAAATGATTCTAAGCATTTCAGAAGTATAACAACGCTTTCTAGATTTCATCGTTTGGCCCTATACATATAATACAGGAACATTTACATAGATAAATCGCAAGACCAGTGGTTGGAATTTAGTGCAATCAACCTGGAGTTCTCTTGTTCCGCGTACGGAAAACTTCTAACTTTGTTTATTTATGCGCCATAAAACAAAATCAAAAATATAGGCAGTACAAAGTTCCCGACTTAGCTGGTTTTAAATAATTTACGAGGTGTAGGCTAATTTAAATCCTTTCTAGTATCCCACCTCATTTTACATTTTACTGAAACATTGCGTCGCGTTCAGTCTTAAGCCTAATTTAAAATTGCATCTAAATGTCAAGTCCCTTTAGTGTTTTTTTTTTGTTTTTTTTTTTTTTTCAGAAAGTAAAATAAAACAGTGACACTTAAGTACGGCGATTAGGATTAAAATGCAAAACAGCGACAACAGACGCCAAGTGAAGCAAAGCAGGGCAAGGTAGAAAACATGTCTGAACGCGGAGCGAGCTTTGACATTTCATTCAGTGCAGATTAAAATGTAAGCGCGACTGCTCAGACCGTTATCCGCGCAGTTGCATTGCAAACAGAAAACACAAATAGAAATCAAAAATGTTGGTGGCCGACGACGCTCTTATATAGAGTTGCTCTTGTTGTTAATTTGTTGCGTTTCCCATACTTTGTGACAGGATTTGAAATTTAAATTTGTTGCACAAAAAGTGAGCATTTTGACTGCAGAGTTCTTAGAGATTTTTCCCTAACTGAAACGAAAAGTACAAAGTTGAGTGGCTTAGAAAAAGAAGCTTCACAGAAGAAGAATATTGTACAAGGAGCGTTCCAAAGTAAACAGGATTTAAAAACAAAAACAAAATAAATGGTTTTTTCGGCAAAGTCAATTTATATTATTTCATTTAAAATAGTCTCCCTTTACCTCAATACAGCTTTTTTCACGGTTCAAAAGCATGTCGAAGGAGTGTTTTAGCCCGTTGGCCGGTATGACCGCCAGTATGCCGGTGCACGCATTTTGAATGGCCTCTATGTCTGCATTAACGCTTTCCCTTCATGGGCAAATGCATTTTCCGAAAAGGAAGAAGTGACACGGTGCCACATCAGGTAAATAAGGGGAGTGATTAATGGTTCAAATTTGATTTTTGGTCAAATAATCGGTCACAAGTCGATCGAATGTTGGGTTCCGGACAATTTTTGGTCGTCAGTCAATTTGTGCAGAGCAAACCGTGCACACCCCTTTCGAAAGCCGAAATGTTCGGTCAGAATGCGATAAATCGATGTTTGAAGATATTCAATTGCATTTCCATGAATTTCAACATACTGACACTTAAAATGCAATAACTTCATTTCCAATCAATGAAATGTCGTGAAATTTTCACTGGATAATCGTTAAAGATAGCACATCCTAGTGCACCAGTCAAAATATAGATGGCGCTAGATTCCTGTTTACTTTGGAACACACCTTGTATTTGGCGCGTATTCCTCACACTATACAGCAAAGCGTTTTGGAAAATACTGTGTGTTTGAATTTAGTAAATGAATGTGGATTTCGTTTAAGCTTAACATACATAATTATATTTTACACAAAATTGCAAAACAAACCCTGTGAAATATATGATTTTAGAGCAATTAAGATATTTCCATAGATACTTCATAGATATTTGCTAAATTTCATCTTTATAATACTTGAAACATCAATATTTATATTCTTCTTTATTATTTATACACTCTTGCATGGGTTTTCAATCACTTTTCGAAACACGCAAACTCGTGAATAGGGTTTTCAGGCGTCGAAAAACGTCGACAATTTAGTTTATTTTTTACGAATGGAAAAAATAAGAGATTCGGTGTCACGTTAGGACTATATAGTGGATGATTTATCAGTTCGATGTTTTGAAGGCTTATAAATGCTCTTGTTTTGGTCGATGTGTGAGGGTTTACATCGTCATGCTGTCTTCAGTGGTTGGATTTTCTAATTCTTCTTGAAAGAAACTGATTATAAAATGGTTGTGAACCTATCAGAATTTACATACAGTTGACTGCTGTTTACTTTCGGGCTCAAAAGATCGATTGACAAGTTGTGTGGAATCCGTGTGTATACATTTTTTACAGTCAAATATTCATGTACTATTGAATGTTTGCTAGTCCCACTATACCTAGTTGTCTTGTTGTTAGATTACGATATTGCAGTATTAGTTTGCACACAGCATTAATTTGTGGAACCTTCACGAAACTCTTGGAGTGATCTAAGACTTCTATCGAATTCACAATATTATCGATAAACACTAGTCCTTGACAGAGCGTACTTGTCAAAAATTGAATTAAGTTCATCTATGCACTTTTGGTGAGTTAATCCACGACGAAATTTGTAGAAAATAATCGCACGGAAATGTTCACGATTTAATTCTATTAATTATCATCGATTACTATTTTGATCGAGAATAATATTTTAAGTTACTGCAAATAGGGAAATTAGTATTTACATGCCATAAAGTTCTGAATATTATATACCTAATATTTTTACGAAAAATTTGTATGTTTTCAATTTCGCATCTGTCAAGATCAACTTGACGGTATACGAGTAGTTGTAGTCATATGTAGTTAAAGAAATAGTTAGTTTCCGACAGTTGTTTGCCGCATAGTGTTGTGTATTGTTGTCTCAGTCCTGTGTGTGTCATAATGTCATCAAGAACGCGTAAACTCAAGGGCGTCCAGGGTACTTTAGGTAGAGATATCAATGCCTTACATATATACTTACGTTGAACATGTGGGTGTCTTTAAAGAAGAAACTTTTTGTTTAATTTTGGTCTGTTAAAAAATATCTTTCTTGGTTATGGTTATGTGACATAAAGACAACACTAAACGAAAACACAAACTTTTATTAAGCTAAGTTGGATGATAGCCGTTTCCGACACACTTGGGCTGGTCTCATCATAAGCAAACAAAAGTGACGGTCGTCATCGAAGGAAAAAATCAAAAGAATGGAATCTTCAAACCATATAGCCCTCTCATATTTTGAATATAATGAATTCTTACAACCCCATTTAGCGGTGTTTCGTTTATGTCGTAGACTTTATATTCCTTACAAGAACAAACATAGTCTCTTGTGTAGATCACTCTGTACGCTTAGACTCATCAGTAATCGGCAAATCTCTTTTACGATTCATTTGAGATTCCGTTCCGCCTTCATCGCACCTAATGCAATTGAAAACAAAAACTCTCCTACTGATTATTTTATCTACTATAACTTGGCATACGTTGCATTTCATTTTGCGCAATCTCATTTCCTTTCGCAAGAAATTTCAAAAGCGTTATTAAATTTACTTTAGACGAAAAGAATGAATGACAAATTTTCCACAAAGCAATCAGTTCAGCAATATCATGTGTTTGAAATGAAGACATCGAAAATTCGGAAAAAAAATTGGAAATCGTATAGTGGATAGTATGTGACGATTACTAAAAGTGTGTGATATATGTGTTTGTGAAGGGCGTTGAAATACTTAAATTTGATATCCTTTACTCTTGCCTGCACTTTGCGCACTGTGAGAAGATTGCGATTGAACATATGTGCATAAGGAAACTAACAGTGAGAATATTGCAAGTTCATATGTGCACACACATGCAATACTTGAGAAGCAATTTCGCACTTCCATTAGGGACATTGCATATCAGTTTCCTATTTTACTGCATTCATTTCGGGCAATTGCTGCTGCAGTGTTTCGTTACATTTTCATGAGTTTTATGTCGCAATTTATAGTCTTTTTCAATAAACGATGCAATTCTTAAAATATTTCTTTCTCTATTTATATTAAAAGATGAGACTATGAATACATAATATACGAATGTTAAAAACACTAAATGTGTGCTAATAAGACAATAAAGCGATTGGTATATGAATTATTCATATAACATTATACGAAGAAATTTTCCGCAAGAACCATGTATATACATTTCAAAATAAATTTATTACCTTCAAGAGAAAATTACATTTTTCTCGTACTGTGAAATACATTTTCTATGGGAATTATACTATATATTTCCGTTCTTTCCGTCGTGTATTGTATTGGAATTCTTTTATCTTGTTCAAAATTTAGTTACATACGTGATTCCACTTTTTTCAAGAGGATATCTATATTAAATAATATATAGTAATAATCCTTCCCAAGAAAAATATTATTTACCGAGATATCAGTAGGCCCATTTATTATTCAACAACGTCTGGTGTGTTTAACGTGGGTACCTGCTGACGACGGCCTCAACCCACGGCAATAAAAAGCACAGGCGACTAAATCAACGCGTTGATAAGCGCCCTGAATACCAATTGGCAGTGTGGAATGGATACACTTACCACCTTGGTAGGGTTCGTGGCCCATCTTAAACATCTGCCGTACTTTGGGTCCAGCACCCTTTTGCAATGCAACTCCACATTCAACTTACAAAGTGTCATTTCTTCTCCCAGTTGAGCTTCCATCCAGCTCTGGACTTATGGCCAGGGGTTGGACCCCATACACACACCACTCATACAAAAGTTAGATATCGCTCCCTCTCCATTATTTTGGAACAGTTCGTACAATTTATTAAAAATGGATGGAGAAATATTCTATATCTTCTTCTTCTTTATTGACAGTGCGCACTATTTATTTTTGGACATTATACGGAATATCAACCATAATATTTCGAAAGTTCTAATTGTGTATAAAGTGTTATTCATATAATTTTATGTCATAGCTTTGCCATTATATTTTAGAGATGATTTCAAGATACAAGTGACATTCGCGGCTGGCTCAAACAAATTTCATGCGACGATTATTACTAAAAATTACCTTTTCACCCGGAGTTCCCGGCCCACAACCCCCACTTCCTTTCACGAATAGATTCTCACAAATGGCGCATTACAATCAAATAGTCTTCCCTAATAATCTAGGAAAACTGTCAACCCAACCTTGACTTTTGATCTAGTTTAACGTATATCAGGTATATCGCGCCGAATTTTTATCTTCTAAAGCGCCATTGGTCTCTGCTTTTTATTTACCTTTTCTTTTACTTTATATTTTAGAGACCAGTTCACGATGCGTGATAATGCGCTCTCCAAAAGTTTTCTTCAATAAATGAATTATTTAGTTGGCAATATGGCCAGTAGCGGCGTCGTGGTGGAACCAAAAGTCGCCCACATCAACATCCTCCAATTCAGGTGCGATAAAATCATAGTTATAGTTCCCCATTGATTATAACATTTTGGCCGGCTTTATTTTGGAAGAAATATATACCAATGACTATCTCTTCCCATAAAGCAAGCCAAACACTGACTTTTTGAAGGTGTATCAGCGTCTTGTGGACTATGATCACTCCAAATGCACCAATTTTGTTTATTACCGTACCCATTGACCAAAAGTGAGCTTCATCAATGAATAAAAATTTCTTGTGATTATCGACATCGCTGGCCATCTCGTTTTAGACCTATTCATCCAAGCATGCTATGCGCTTGATGGTCGTTCGGCTTCAATTCTTGTATGACTTAAATTTTGTAAGACCTCAAACCAAGACCTACAAAATATTTCATAAGTTGGGGACATAACGCCAATTGTCGTACGTTATTATGGATAAGTCATTCGGATCTTCTTTGATACTCTGCTCCAAAGCAGCAATAGTGTCTTTGGTGCGCAATGTACGGGGTCTCTGAGGATACGTATTATCCACTAAAGTAAACGTATTGTGAAACCTAACCATGAAATGTATGTATGAAAGTTAAACCTCTTTCGAAATTTGAACTTTCTACCTTCGTTTCAACATATTTTTCGAATAACGCAATACGAAATGTTCATTAAGATATCTCAATTTAGAGGTTGAAAACGGAAAAGTAATACAATTCTCAGCAACTCCATCTTAGCTACAAATTCTCTTTTAGTCTGCCAATTCTCTAGTTAGTTTGGTACACTGAGAGCCTCTGACGAAATGTTGTCTCAACTAACACAAGGCTGATAGTGGGCGAAGCTAATGTTCTATTGTTTCATAATCTTCTGGGTTTGTCTTCCGATCCGCCAATTTCGCTCTCTGAAATTTTTTAATGGGGATTCTCAAAGCTGAGTGCCTTGTTTTGATATCTACGTAACTTAATTCTGCCTTTCCTAAAAGAGGAAGCTTTCTGGATCGTCCACAATATCTCATACTAATCTTGTGTTACACCATACCTATATATTGGTGGTGTTCCTGCTATGAAACAATCATTGTTTCACACATCCATTGAATACGTTGAACGGTAAAGCAGTCAGAGCACCATGTCGTTTAATTATATGCTTTAGAAACAACCGTTAAATGCAAAAACTGCTATACTGCAACATAACAACAAAAAACAGCATGTCAAGCAATGAAGATTTATGAGCCTACTCTGCCACGGAAATCACAAGGATTAACGCCTTATTGCTAATTCATTAATTTCTTGCGAACAATTTCCTTGGCATAATTAATGAGCAAACACACACATATATACTTAATACTTTACAGTTATCATCTGAGCAGCGAAATCTTGGCGTCTGATGAGAATGCACAACCTAACGTTATATATACTTATTTCGAGATATACTACAACAACTTACAAATATATATACACTTACCGTCTTGGCGTTGCCGCAGTTGAAACTTAAGCCTTTCTAACTGCACATAGACGACAATTACGTCAAAATTGGCTGTATGCGAAATCTATCCACTTTTTCACGCTACACTATTGTTGTTGATCTGTATGTGTATGTGTATAACAAAGAAAGAGTTGATTGTTCCAGTAATTGTTGTTACAACGCCTTCACCAGCTTTTGTCTGCTGATTGTTGATTGTTGGCATTCTGTTGCTCTTTGGCCTGTCAACGGAACCGTCAAAATGGCGGCAGTTTATTTCTGTTCATTAACTTTTTGACACTTTCTTGAATTTCGTGTTGACTTTCGAAAATTGCCACACTCTGTTATTTTCGGGCTTCTTGACTTTGTTGGTGCAAGTGGAGTGGATATTTATTTGACAAACGTGACTACTGCTTTATTGCAGGAAATTAACGCTGCTGCAAATCGTCATTTTCAAATTAGAAACCAAACTTCGCCAGCCATGAATAATTAAACGAAAAGAAAAGAAATTACACGAAGGGCAACTGCTGAGGAAACAGTTTAAAATGGGAATCGATAGAAACAATAAATATTCAAATACTTTTTCTTTTGTCTGATTCTAAGAAGAATAAGCAACAGTGCTAAAACTCAGACAAGAGGAATCTGCATCCCAATAGCGTAACGGTATTTTATCGAACTTTTTCGTTATCACACAACAATTGAACGGCAAATGAGATTATTTTGCATTTACGAAATGGCACGCTGTAATTCAGGGCAAACAATACAAATTCTTTAACCATTTGTACTAAATTTGGAAATCTAATTATACGCACCATTTAACCGTTGAATGTGAAGTACGTGTAAATGAGTCGAGACGGTGGGAAAATCGTAAGCGCCAATAAATTTTATGCTTGCTTTTTAAAATGCTGAAACTTTCTTAAGGAATATTTTATATAAGAAAAAACTAAAATTGGCGTTAATAAATTTTTCTCGAAATTTTATTCAATTTTATATTCTGAACTTCTTTTTCTTTATTGGCGTAGATATCGCTTACGCCGTTATAGCAAAGTTTATAACAACGCGCCAGTCATCCTCCCTGTTCCTCTGCTTTCTCCATAACCTAGCGGCTACGCTAGCTTCGTGCCATCGATTCCGATATTCGTCATTGCTACTGCCGAACCTTTCTCTCGAAAAATCGTAACGTTGACTCATCAAATGTTGTCATCGTCCATGCTCCTGCGTCATATAGCAGGTAGGGCATAATTAGCGACTTATAGGGTTTGGTCTTTGTTCGTCGAGAGTGGACTTTACTTCTCAATTGCCTACTCAGTCCGAAGTAGCAACTGTTAGAGGCGTCCTTTTCCAGTCTGGAGAAAGCAGACCTAACGACGTAGATGTTGAGCTTTTGGTATTGGTCAACGTCAGATTCCACAACCGAGTTAGTTTTGCCGGGATATCAAATTYAGGGAGGCAGCTTCTTTTCGTGCTGTTAAAAGCAGCTTTGAAATCTACAAAGAGGTGGTGTGTCGATCCTTTTTTCAAGGGTCTTTTCCAAGATTTAGTGCATGGTAAAAATGTGGTCAGTTGTTTATTGTCCAGGTCTAAAGCCACCCTGAGTAGGTCCAATCAGTTTGTTGACGGTGGGGGCTTTAATCTTTAACATAATACGCACTTAAATTCCAACCGTTTGGCATGCTTTCGTTCGACTATACTCTACAAAGAAGATGATGCATGTGTTTGAATAGCTCAGCTGCCAATTCGTCGGTCCCCGCCACTTTTTTGTTCTTGAGGCGGGCAATTCAACGTCCGCTCCATCGTCATCGATTTGGAGATCGTGTTCACCATCTCCTAGTGCTAAGCTTTTAATACCATTCAGAGGAGTGGAGAAGTATTCCCTTCATTAGTTTAGCAAGCTCTGGGTATCGGTTACTAGATCACCTCGGTGGGTTCTACAAGAGTATGTTCTGGTTTTTGAAACCTCCTGTTAGTCGTCGAATCTTTTCGTAGAATTTTCGGACATTACCCTGTCAACCAGCTGAACTATCTTATAAAATTAACCATATTAAAAGCGATTTTTTGAACTTCTTTAGTTTAAAGTTAAAGTCTTAAAGCAATCAAGTATATGCCAGAAATTCAACATTCCATCAAATCTGCTGTCTTTGTGCATCCTTCTGTTTTAATAATCATCGTTTTTTTATATCCGATTTCACAGTAAGTGTTTTTTATGTGTATCGTATAATTTACCTCGAAGTAATAAACGAAAGTCCTTTCTCAGCCATCTGTCATATGGTTAGTCAAAACCAATGTGAAAATAACTTTTATATTGCCATTTCAGATTAACTCAATCGCGAGGACTTTACACTTATATTTCCATACTCCTGAACAAGCTATGTTAAGTTTGCCACCAAGTTTATAACACCTAATAGAAAATGTCGAAAGCTGAGTCAATTAAGCCAAGTGTGTCTATACGAGTATATACACAAAATAGTCCTTTTCTTCGCAAGAATTCATTTATAATATGAAGAAAATGTCAGTCAAGTTGACACATTAGCTTTGTTTGTTTAATAAGCTTGGTCTTATGGGTTTTAAAAAATCGTTTCATTTTATTATCATAAAAAATTCTACAACACCTCTAGAATATTGTACTAAATTTCAACTTAATCCGAGTAATAGCTTCGAAGGTACCGCCTTAAGAGGTTGTATTCTCGAGGTTAGCTGGGCTGAGAGCATTGTTTTTAAGCGCGTCTTCCTCGAAATTGAGTTTTTGAAGTCGGTTGGGAAGATTTCTTTTTCGTTCAAGTTCTCAAGTCTCAGTTAAGATTTTAACTTAAACACCTATTTTTTCACTTTATATGATCCTGTAAGGAGATATTCTACCAACGCGCGGTTGTATCTTTTTTACCTGGAGTCACCGTGATATCGTCGCAATGGCCGAGTTTAAAATATTTTTTTTTTTTAAAAAGTTTCAGAATTTGTTTTAATAGTGTATGTTTATAACAATAACAATTCTAACAACATATTTAGTTTTCGATAAAAAAAAATATAAAAAATAAAACCTTTTTTACCCATGCAACCCCTTAAGCGTTGTACCAAAGGGAATCATGACACGATGAAATGGCACCTGGAAAAATTTGTCACAAATTCGAAAAGCAACATGATGCCTACGAGCTGTCAAAATTACGTCCTCGCAATCGGTAGACGCTATAGCTTCGGAGCAATCGAAGTTAACGTTTTTCCTGTTTATGACAGTAAACCTTTGCCTTGTCAATAAAATTCCAGAGAGAATTCTCATATGGTCTGAAAACGGCTAAAGGTCGGATCCGAAGAGTGGATAAGCAACTCATAGTCCAATTTAGACAACGTTTTCATTTATTTTGCGTACAGTGCATTTTCTTTATTGTTAAGACTTTCCACAGAAATCCAGTAGTCCAGGAGTTTGGTTAGCGGTCAACAATTCTTTTGGGTAACTAAACTGACTAACCAGAGAAATTCTCCTTTTACAATAATACTAAACTTTTTCTCCATTAAAATGTTATAACTGATGAATAAATTTTCCAATAGCTCAGAAACTTCTAAACATGATTTTTTTGAATGTTGGGTCTAAGATCCAACAGAGCATCTGGATTCACTTTTAGTATCCTTTCCATAGAGAGCCAGCTGATTTTATGTACATAAGTTTGAGCTAGTGCTGCAGTTTCTCCAAGCAAATGAAATGCTTCTAGAAGTAAGGAAAAAAATTAACGCTTAGAATTTTATTGAGTACGCCACAAACTGCGCACATTTATAGATGTTGTGCCATAGTATGTAAGTATGTATGCAGCACGCTTGGAGCACTTAAGTTGCACTGCATATTTGCAACGAATTCAATTTCTCAACTGCCATCTGCAGCCAACACCGCCACTGCAGCAACTGATTTACGATTCTATGCTATCATTGCAAGTGTCAACACAGCTGCCTACCACTTCCGCGGTCATATATTCTTGTGCTTTGAGAGCACTGCGAAAGGACACTTGAGAATCCGTTGGGAAGCTGAAGGTTTATTAAAAATTTATCATGACTTTACGGCTACACACACACACACGCAGACATAGATAGAAATTTGCACTTCTATACGAACTCGTAAAATAAAGCATTCGAGGACTTAAGATAGTGAATTTTTAGCTACCATGTTACAAGGGTTTAACTACTTGAACACCTTCGTCACACATTACTGCCACAATCGCACGCGACAAAGCACGCGTAGACACAAATAAACTGCTTCGATTAGGTCCCGGTTGGCAATTGTAAGCTTCTGGCCTTCCTAAAAATTTATACACCCCTCACACCTATTCCCGTAACGCTAAAATAATAATATTTTAGCACCTTATCGCTGAGTTGGCAGCACCAAGTCTTATAACTTACAAAATTACACACACACTATCGGAAAGGCCGTGTCCGCCATACCTACAATTTGCTGTGGCTTGCGGTGCTGCTGCTGATAATTTGTAGAAATTTGTACAAACCATAATGGAATTGCTTTGCTCGACATCTTTTTTTGCAATTTACTCGATTTTCAGCAATTTGCGCTGTATAGAATAACTTAAGTTATACTTGGCAGCGCTTCTTATCTTTGCTGAAGATATCGACAGCTGGGCATTTGTTGCTGCAAAGGGTAAAGTTTTGCCAGATATTATTTTTCTAGTTGTTCGTTTTTGTTGCTGTTAGTTCGTTGCTTGGAGAATCTCAGCGCTTTCTTGTGTTTTATTGACTTCCCCAGAGTTCATTCATTTACACTTGTGCTGGCGCATATTGTCTTTCAGTTCCAATAAGGTGGAAGAGTTGTACTTCAACTATTTTCACGGAAAATTAAATTTTTTGCACTGTTTTCACACTGGTATTCTTCAGATTCGCCGATTCAGCTGCCTCTTGGCATAGGTGGTCAGTTTACAGAGTTGCTTCAAAAAGTTTGCTCACATCAACGGCGTAGAATTTCTTGACTTGGAAAGGGTGATGCATAAACTGGCTGGAAGTCGGTGCAATTTCTTCGAGAAACGAAAATATCGATACATAAGGAAATGCAATACCGATTCCGCAACAAAAAATGTATGTCATAGTCTTAACTTGCAGTTACTTAAAAGATATGTAAGTAATGGTAAGGTAAACCTCTTACAACTGGGGAGCAAAGCCGGAATATAATTGTCAAAAAGCTTAATTCACTGATGAATGTTTGGGAAGGTTCAGTAGCTCTATTTTTAACTTTCAAACTTTTGTGACAAAATTTCCAATATATTTTAGAAAAGTTACTGAGAATCGACTAAGATAGTATCATTAACTGAAATCGTAATTCTAAAATTCAGTGATCATTTTATAAAAACTTGCATATTTTGAATTATAAATCATAAAAAACAAAATCCGCAAGAACTACCTTGTAACAATACATATATTTCTGCTGCTGGTGCCATAAGTTTGGAACAAGAATGACCTATGACTATTGCTTTGGGCATTGTTTTGGCGAACTGTGAAAGGCGATGAAAGAAAGTTTACTTTTGTTGGAGTTCGAATCTTGTGGCAACGAGTAGTGCATTTTAATTTCTTCATGCAATTTTACGAAGGTGCAGTGCAGGTTTGAAGTGCGAATAAAAAGCAAAAAGATTTCAATTAACAGAGTGTTGACGATTGATACACTTTACAGATGGTGCAATTGAGTGGTAAATTTAATAACATACGTAATTCTTCAAGTGGTTTAGTACAAGGCATTTGGGTTAGGTTTCTGCGTACTAATAATAACGGCTTATTTAAGTAGAGGTACTTTTTGTATTGTATTGCCATCGAAATTTTGTTTGCCATCGAAAATTGGACTCAACGGATGGACCATCTGAGACATAGCCGTGTCCAAATTATGAAAGAAATAATCTTCAAAAAATAAATGCCAAACAATGTTCTTTCGAATAATAATAAACATGTCTCAATAAATATGAAGTTTCTGTGTTTTGTGAAATGGATCACCCTTTAGGTTAATTCATATTCCTTTCAATTGGCCAATAACACTGTAATAGATTTGAGAGTTTCCAATTAAAATATCGGCATAAGATATTCTACTAACACTACTTAATATGATGCTGTATTTACTTGCTTGGAAATTTATTTTTTGGATATTAATTTACCATTATACTATTCGGGTTCCGATATATCTTAGTAATTAAAACAAAATTTTTCCTAAGTAAAAGCAAAACTGACTTTAGCAAAAAATTGTTTTTAAATTGATATATTTTTTGCATTGATATACTATTTATTAGAATTATTTTATTTTAAAAGGAGTTTTGAAAATTAATATTTGACCGTAGCAGGGACGATGTAGCCTCACTTTACGAGTGGACGCATAGGAATGCCAATATTTCCAGTAGTCATGAAGGTAGTCAGGAGAAAAGAAAAAAAGTACCGGAGGGCACCACGGCCGCATAAGCTGTAAGGTGTACTGACGGACGGTCGGCTTCCCTTTATAAGGAAGCTGACAGTAGGGTGGGAACTAAATTAGAGGCGATTGCTAAAGTGCATCTACCATTATCCCTCTAGTTCATGTCTGGCTCACAGACGAACCCTCCACCCCTGAAGAAATTGAGGAGATGCTGCGTTACTGCAATTCTGCCCTGCTCACTCACGGCTATAGGGTGATAAGGCTTGCAAGGACTGAGGACTTGTACCCGCAGTCCTAATACTCCTAAATAAGGAGTCCTTCATTCCTCTAAGCGACACCTAGACACCTCCTTCCAAAAGACACCAGATCGGATGACTCACAGACTCCAGTGAAATCACTTATTAGAAGAACTCGTGGGATAAAGCTTTTGGACAATAACTTATGCCGATGTTGTTGTCCTCAATATAGGGTTCTTAAAATTATTCATATAATCTGAAAACCGATTATTTTAATATCCGGTTTGTAAGCGTTCATATGAATATTAACTGATTAATAAGGACTATTCGAATAGTTCTACTGCGAGTATTTGATTAAATGAAAATTATTTGAAATCCGAGCAGCTATTGATTTTCGCTTCTTCTAGATATGTGAAAAACTGTACCAGTATGGACTACAAGGTTTTCTTGTATACGTAAAAAAATTTAAGAAGTTGAATGCTTACTATTCGAATAGTCTATCTTACTATTCGAACGGTTAACGATAGTCGAAAATGATCAGGTAATCGAATAGTCGATTTATGACTACCCGGTTACTGTAAACCGAATATTATTATTAGAATAATGTCCTATCCGCATAACCCGGAGAGTCGATAAGTCGAATATCAAAACCTCAACTCAAGGTTAGATTTCCTAAATGTCGTTTACGAGTTACTACTCCAATGCAATAGCTAACGGGGGAAAAAACGCCTTAGCCGTCAATCCGGATAAAACTGATCTGGTTTTGATTACCAGGAGGTATACAATTTCAGATATACACCTTCTCTGACTACGAGGTTATCGGCTTCACTTTGTCGAAAAAAATTAAATATTTCGGCCTAATCGTTCATAGAAAAGTACAGGAATCATGTTGAAGAAAGGATGAGGAAGGCAGTGGTTATCTTATATTGTTGTAAAGGAACTATTGGGAAGCAGTGGGGTCTCTCACCAAAATTTTTTTTGTTTTTACGAAACTGTAGTTATGTCAATACTTTTCTTTGTCGTATTTGTCTGATGGATGGCATACGGCAAAGCCAAATTCGCCAAATAGCTAGAACGTGTTCAACGCGGGGCTCTTATTGTTAGTGCACTAAGTCCTCCTAGGTATGTCTCTGGAGGCGAACTAAACTTTTGCACAAATGGGTCAAAGCTCAAGCGGAAGGTTTGAGGGAGGATTCCGTATTGGTAACCCTCAATAAACTTCGGTTTTAGACCGTTGTGCCTTTCAGGCAGAAGTCGTAGCCATTAAAATAGCAGCAGCTGATAGTAGAGCTGCTCTACAGGCCTTAAGCTCATTAACAGTGAGCTCAAATCTAGGCAATGGCTGCATAGCCTCACTAGCTTTGACTACTAGCTACTTCCATATTAAACTTGAATGAGTGCCTGACCTCGGAGGAATCATCAGAAGCTATAAATGATGAGCTTGCAAAAAGGGCACATTTTCCACAGTCCCATTAGGATGGGAATAATTAAGTTTTCGCCTATTTTCGTGCACTCGGCTGCTAGTCTATGGGCTTTGCGCGAGCTCCGTAGCGTTAGGCAGCAGCCAACACCTTTGGGGTTGCGAAAATCTTCTAGCCTATAGTGGAATATAAAAATCCATTGAACTGTTAGCTCTTAGCAATCTACATATGACCGCAATGATAGGTTTCCAACTGAACTCTCATTGGTACAAATACGGTGCAGTTAAAGATTTTGGAGGACGAACCATGAAACACTTGTTGGGAGGAAGATTAGTTAAAAACGTCTAGACACTTTCTCATCCGCATCTAGACATATTTACGAATCCGACGAATCTATTGAAGTATACAATAGTGGACTTTGTGGATATGCGACGGCCTTTTTGATACATACTTGGGTGTTCTGGCCATCAAAATGGAACGATTTCTCTAGCTGCCCAAGTGAAATTATTCGTGGCTTCAGGAAAAACAAGTATAAAGATTTCAAAACTTAAGTAGTTTACATTTAAAGTTATCCCTCAATATAAATAGATACCTTTAATTTGTGAAGAGCTTTCGACACTATTTGAATGATTATGTACATTTTTGATAAATTTATGTGACCACAAAAGCGACGACAATGTAAAGGACAAGAAAACATAGTACTCGTAGAAGGACAACAATATGCAGTTTCGTCCATTTACTCATTCATCACCGACCACAAAAGTATGTATATTCATACATACATACCCAGATGGATTCGCGGCAGACGAACAAGAGTACAAACCATTACACACCAATGCATCTATAACTGCGTTTCACTGCTACTCTTCTTCACCGAAATGTCGATTCGCTCCTAAAATTTTAGTTTTCCTTGAAATGTAGTGAGAATGACAAGACAATGAAAGGACTGGCAGCACCTTATCATTTTACAGTGTTGCCGATATAATCCAGCGGCACTGCTAAGTAGAGAGCCCGCGTCATTGCACAGCTTCGCAAGTCATCCACGGTTTGTGCAGTATGACATCTTCCGCTGCATCTAGCGGTTTTTGTCTTTCGCCGCCATTTTGCGATATTCCGGATCCTTCACATTTTTTATTCGACTCGCTTGTCATTCACGCTTTGAAGGGAATGCATTTTTTATGGCTCAGAAAGAAGTGCAAGCGCTTAAGGCTGCAAACTCATAGCTATAAACACAAAATGACAGCGAACGTTACCGAATGTGATAACGGCACTGGCAAAAACATCACTAACGCATCATTCAGCGGGTCCAACAAAGGGTAAAGTACGTGCGAGAAAGGGTGTGTATAATAAAAGCCCTTTAATTATAAATAAGTTAAAATAATTACAGATTCACTTGCTTCATATTTCTGGCATGGGACCGTCATAACCAACCTACTAACGGGACTTTTTGTGACAGTAAAAAGTTGACTAATTAAGTACCTGGCAGCACATCTACTCTCGAAAAGTCAAAATATTATTATAAGGTAATTTTATATGCCAATTAGTTGCATAAATAATTATATAATGAGGAAACAATTCGCTGGGCCATTTATGGTTTTAGATTTCAAATACCGTGTAAGTATATATTCCCGAATAAATATATTTGCTCGCACTATGCAAAAAAATCTGGAATGAAGTAGAATAATAGGGGCTGCTGAAATTCTATCACTTTTTTATATTTGTGCTATATGTATGTATGTATGTATTATCTCTTATATTATTTTACCCACATTCTCTACAGTGCATTATGGTGCGCTTTGCCGTCGGGTTATCTGCCGTTTGTTTTAGCTTCGCCGCAATGCTCAAAAGATAGTCCTTACACCATTCATATACTGAGAGAAAAAGACAGCTGCAAGGCTTATATAAAAAATTTTAATTCATTATCTTTTTAATATAAATGACAGCTTGAATATTCATGAAATTATATCCGCCGAAAATATTCGGAAGCTGTGTGAGCTTTTTCTTGTGCCACGGCTTAGATATTAAGCATGAAATTTCGTAAGTTAGTTGCAAGTGAAGCAGTGTAAGAGTGGTGACTTTTTGCACACTCTCTCGTTCTTTAAAACTGAATTAATTCTTTGCAAACTGAATTAAGCCAACAAGTAACGGAGGGTGTGAAAAATTTGCAAATTTCTGCTGCCAAAAAGGAGCATAATAAGTAATTTTAATATCGGTGCAAATTGCAATGACGGGACAGCAAAATATATGAATAAATACTTCGAATAAGTTAATCTGGTTGCCCAATAAGCCAGGAAGAGACCTTGTTTTGCGAAACCAGATGGAGTTGAGTTGCTAGGACCATCCTTGAGGATGCCTGGGCTTGACGCGAGTTTTAACAAACTCTGCGGGCTCACCACTATCGATACTTCCTCAAGTGTATCATACAGTGAGGACCCCAGATGCTTACAGTATAGTAATCAGTTAGTAAGTACTCACAACATCTTTCTATTGGGTGCCAATAGGATTTTTTTTACTTCCGATATTCGTTGACATGACTTTTGCAGTTTTGCACTCAGGTAGCTCATTTTTTAGAGTTATGATTTTCTTACCATACTTCTGTTCAGATCTTCGTATAGACAATGCATAGTTTTCCAATCTTGATCACATTTCCGGATGTTATGTCTATGTGGCCTGACACCATGTAGAAGTAAATTTGTCTGCTTCTGCCAAAACTTTCCACGGTTGCCCTGATACCGAAGACATTTCTGGCCAATATACGATATTAAGTTTCTGTCTTGCTTACGAGGTACTGGAAAGTTCTTGATGGCTCTTGTTTTCATCGCGCCTGGCCGCACGCCACCTTCGTTCACTTCGTGTCCCAAAAATGATACCGCACGTCTCATAAATGTGCACTTCGACAGTCGAAGCGTTAASCCTTCTTGTTCAATTATTTCGAGAAATTCTTTTACGTGCAATAAATTTTCGTCTTCGGTGTGACTTGCAATTATAACTTCATCGACGTAGCTGATCACCTTGTTGCTGAGCTGTCTCTTATACACATCTAGATGTGTATAAGAGACAGTCTGAGTATCTGTCACTAGACAGATAGAATGACCGCTGGGCGTCTTCTTTATTTGAACGTCAAAATACAACTCAACTTACATAAAAGGAAAACATAAGCAATCGTAGTTTACAGCACATTGTATGTTAAATGAGAGAATAAATAAAGAGATACATAAATGAGAGAATTATAATACTAAGACTAAAATCTAAGAGTGACACTACCCATTTCATTAGTCGTGACCTTATATATAGAGTTATTGGAATTTTATAAAGGCATTCGAGTTCTCTACTCATCTATCTCCTTTTATTGTCCCCAGCCTTAAGCGGATGCACGCTTGTGAGAAATTTGGCGGCATTGATGAAATAGTCACCGATACTGAAAAACATGGGTTACTTTTCGAAACGAACGTAGGTTAACTTCATACTTTTTTGACAATTTAGATAAAGGCATTTATTGTTAGCACAAGACATTTTCTACTGATTGATAGTTTTTGCTTGGCAGAATAGAAAAATCAGTTTTATTTGTCGATCACCAAATGAAAATCAAAAACTTTTACAAAACGTTATTTCTGCATATTTACCTCATCTCCGATCTAAGAGCTCTACTGAGCTCTTCGAAGTTACTGTAAAAAGTTGGAAATACTAAAACAATCAGCTATAAATACTAATTCAATACAGTTCACTTTTCTACTACCATTAATTATAAGTCCTGAAAATATGAAAACAAAATTCCAACACAGCACTTTCCTAACAAAATCAATTTAAAATATCCTTTTGCCAATTTTTTTTTTTACATTACCTTTCCGACTCGCACCAGCTCTTACTTACGCTTGCTTCTTCGTTCTGCAATAACACTCTGCTGTTACTACTTTGCGCGTTTACCATTTCGACGAAGAAATTACAGAAGTTTTTGTTATTTCTTGAGATTTTTTCGCTCGCATACCTTCACAATTTGGACATTAATATATTTATATAAAAGCACAATGGTAGGGTATATGTAAACACTTCTAAACATACACATATAACGCATACAGCGGCATCTTTGAGCAGGAAAAGCAAACAAACCGACAAAATGACGTTAAAAAGTAACGGTGAAATCATTATATTCACCTTTAGGCAGAAGTTTGTATAACCTACACACCATACACACACATAGCTGCTGACCTTTAGCCTCCGAATTTGCAAACAAGTGCGCGAACTCAAATATTGCTTTTCTATTGCAGCCACTTGCTTTATGGTGCCTTCAACGTCTTTACAAATATTTTACAAAGTTTTTTAATAAAACGTGCGCTTTCAGTGCCTTTCAGTACAATACTTTATACACTTTGAATGCATAGGCGCGTAATTTCTTTCGTTGATTTTTACTGAGGTGCTCTATAATGTCAAATTAAGTGCATGTATTAAACATAGACGGCACCTCGCATTGATTGAAATTATTTTCAGACAATATATCCATACATCAAAAATGTATATCCTCCGTCATTCTAAGGAATTTATTTATATCAATCACGAATATTTATAAATGAAGTTAGAGTATAACCAAACAGTTTTATATGAGGAAAATATAAAACAAATGATGGGAAATATCAATTTCATTCTGGACTAATTGAAATTATTACATGTAGCATATGGAACCGGAGGTAACTCGTGAATCGAAATCGCATATTTCTGACATCAAGCTATAGTTTTAATTGTTTTTGTTACGTTATTTTACATATTGACGGATATATGCGGTATTAAGCCAACCGGAAGTTTGAACTTTTTATTTTGTTCATATCAATTTTCTTATATAACTTTTAAGGGGTCTAGGGATATTTAATTATTTAATTTATTTATTTAATCCGATTTTATAAAATTTTGATATTACAAGTACAACATACACCACCAGAAATATATTATATTATCAATAAACTTCATTAAGAAACCCCCACATTTTCAAAAAATATGGTATAAAGACAAGCGGATTTTTGAAAAAAATATGTATATATGTATATTTATATATATATATTGACTAGGAGAATATTAAGTTTCAAGACCAGATCATACTCTCGTAGGACGCAAAGTGGTGATCTAGTGACTGATGCTCAAAACACACTGAAGGGGGTAAGGTTAATTCGAGCGAAAAAAAACATATTTTCAATAATTTTTTTTTTAAATACAATAAATATTTATCTATTTGTATAATTATAGCATAATTATATAATACTTAAAGAATAGAATCTGATTCTGTGAAAGTTTCATAGAAAAATATTAGAAAATGAGCCGGTGACAGAGAATCTTCGCAGGCGTTCCAAAAAAAATTGATTCGCGGTGAACCGCATAACTCATGATTGGGTCATCTGAAATTAAAAAATTGATTTGAATAGCTGATAAGTTTCCTCAGGTACGCTGTCGAGTTTTTTTTTTTATGATTTTACAATTTTTTACAACGCTCGGAACTCAAAATACTGATTTTTCATCAAAAAAATCAGAAATTTTGTTGTTAAAAATAAGTTAAAATTAAAAAAAAAAACTCGACAGCGTTACCTCACAATTTATGTAAAGAAATACTTTGCAAAATTTCAAAAGGATCGGTTCAGTCGATTTTGAGCTACACAGTTCACCGGCTTCAAAAAAGTGAAGTTGAGAAAAACACGTTTAAAGTTTCACAACCGCTCACAATCAAATCGGAAAGCGGAGACTTACAAGTGTATGTCTCCGTCAATTTTACCTTACTTGCTCTCAAATTTTCAAAGAATAATCTTAAGATATGGTACATTAATAAAAAAATGCAAAAATAAAAAATTCCTTACTACCCCCTGAAGTCATGGATGAGACACCCCTTCATGCTGCTGAACGCCAGTAACAGCGTAACATCTGCTGACAACGAACTCGTTTCCCCAATCGACAAGGATGGAATAGATGTTCCATTGCACCACTATAATGAGGTTCGAATAAATTACTCACCTGATACCAGTCGAGTTACTCAAACACGGTGAAGCACTGAAATCATGCCCGATGATTGGAACCTAAATGTGCTCTGCTTAATCTACAAAAGGGGGGATCAAAGAATCTGCGCCAATTACAGTGGGATAAGTCCTCCTTAATATCGCATATAAGGTCTTATCGAGCGTGGCGTGTGAAAGGCTGAATCCCATTGTCAACAAACTGATTGGATTTTATCAGTGTGGCTTTAGACCTAAAAAGTCTACTATTGTTCATATACCAAATCTTGGAAAACATCCGCGAAAGAAAATTCGACACACACCACCCCTTCCTCTAGATCTCCACTTGGAATACACTAAAGTGGTCTGGCAGATGATGAGGACACCACCTCACAGCCGTTTATCTAGCTTTGAGCCATTTGTATAGATACTTAACTCTTAGCGTCTTATATTGCGTTATTTTGGCAGCTACACTGATATAAATACAAAACGTTATAGGCTTTCTAAACATCTTACCGCATATATCTTATACGTTATTGACCTCCATACCAATATACCATAAGTCATAATTGGTCCTTCTACTGCTGTGTAGAGCCAGTGAGCTACTCGAAGCGTTAATCCCAATTTGGGCCCTACCATTTGTTGACACGTGTAAATTTCTAGTTTCTTTACCATAGTTTCCTAATTTGAGAGCTTCTTATCCAAAATTAGTCCCTAGTCGCATGCCTTAGCTCATATTACATGTCTGGCACACTTATGGCGGAATATTGTGTTTCCTAGTGAACAATTCTATCTCTGTCGTGCTAGCCTTTAAGTTCAGTCTCCACCGTACGGCCTTATTAATATCATTCAGTATTGTCTGCATTTGGTAATTAACATCTAACCGAAACTGCCACATAGTCAACATACGCCACAACATGCACACCTTTCTTTACAAATCCACCAACATTTTGTTAATTGTTAGAAGCCAGAGTAGTGAAGTTCATCACGTCTCCTTGAGGAGTAAACCTTCGGACAGATCTGCATATCATTGAAGCTCCTAGCGTTGAGATTATTGATTTACCCAAGAGCATCTGAGCAATTGATTTCCCGTGAGGCTATGAGATGCCCAATCGTTATTCTTACGTTTTAGCATTAGGATCTCTTCTTAGTAAGGAGGATAAACATGTTGGAAGCTTTCTAATTACACTCTTTTTCTACTCATTTGCCGGAACCACTGACATCGGATCACTATATCACACAGCTGCCCAACAAACGGACCAATAAAAATTTAGTCCTTGTGTGGAAAACTCTTATACTTGACAAGGCATTTTCACGAAAATTGGCCAAGATTATAATCCAAGGCATCGCTACAATCTTCACATAAATTGTTCAGAACGGAACACTCTGGCATATGGCTGTCACACAAATACGAATCTATATATGATAGATTATTGTCCAAGATATTACTATAAGCTCCGAACAAATTGTTAGATCCTACTACTAAAGCAACTATGTTACAAATTGATCTATCGTATTCAAGTCCTTGTATGACAACCCTTTTTTTGCAGCATATTCCATCTTCTGTGCAACCGAAGTAAACATTTTTTCTTGTTTACATTACATTTGTATATCCTGTTTCTTATTTTGCAACACACCCTGTAAGCAGTCATATATCTGCAGTATTCCAATTACTATTTATACTTATCAACCATGCAGATGAAGGAATTTAAACTGCAATACAAGCAAGCGAATACTCCCACCAGCTTCTATATGTAGGCATGGTTTGCCATATATTATATGTATACGTGTACAATATGCATCAGCATACTCAGCAAGCAACGCACTTGCGTTCGTTTCAATTAACGCAACAATGTGAGAAAAACAACAACAAAGAACAAATACAACTCACTTAATTTATCATTAAAAAGTTAAACCAAGCAAATGTAAATCGAAACGAGTTGGCAAACTTTTCTTTTCGGACTTATTTCCAAAACACACACGCACACATATGCAATTAAAACTCACACACATACACACATACGCTTAAGAAGTTCTTGCCACCGCTTGTTGCAACACTGTAACTTTCATGCGCTTAAATTGGAAATTTAACTTAATTATTTCGACATGCAAATGCGTCAAGTAGTCGATTAACTGATTTATTGTCACGAGTGTGTATTTGATGTTTGTGTATTGCCGAGCGTTTCGCCTTCACGTCGTTGACGTTACGTAACAGTAAATGAGCGCTTGAGTGAATTTACTTGATTGGATTAAATGCAGCAGGCGCTTTCGCCTTTGCTGCCTGTTTGCGACAATTTTTCTCCACCGACTGCCATAACTCCTGTGTGCTCCTGTGTGCGCCGCCGCAAGGCCAATGTTGCAGCAATACAGTTAGTTACTCCTCGTTCGCACAACCAGCAAAGGCCTAGATGTTTGTTGATGAATGGCGGTTTCGACGTCGGCTCAGTAGTCGGTCTATATAGCTACTCGAAAAATGTTAACTAATTGAATTGCGCTGCTGCCTTTTGCCACAAATAACGAGATTAGGCATGGAAAAGCAACGAGCAACGAGCCGAAAGCAGCGGTGGAGTTTGTTCGCCGTTGTTGGAGTATGTTTATGACAAAAAGTAATGGCTTGAGTTTTTTCCTGAGTTTTGTGAGCAACAACAAATATTCAGCTATTTGCGCAAAATCCACAACGGCGCCAGTTTACTGCAGTTTCATAATTTCATTTGAAGCAGCAACTTTGCGCAGCATCTCTTGTGGCAGTCAGAAGGTCAACACTACAACAACTATGTTGTCAGCGAATAGGAAGTTTCGCATTCGCTGCAGTTCCGTTAACGCAATTAAACATAATTGGTCAAAATAAAGTTGCAATAACTAAAATGGCATGGAATGCCGCATTATGAATACCGTTGCTTCTACACGAGTCACAATTCAATAACATTCCCGGTGTTCCCTTGAATGTATAGAAAAATTTATTTTAATATAATAATAAAATAATAATAAAAAAACTTCATCAAAGATCTAGTCTGGCTCGTGACCTAAGTTGCGCAGATTAGCAAACCACCGACAAAACCGAAATCTTCCAAATTGAAAGTTTGTTTTGTAGCTTTCCTTTACCCTTTTCTTACTGAAATTGTAAATTTGTTCAGATAATTTTTTTGATGGAAATTACGAGTATATCAAACATAATGCAGAACTATGTTTCGCATTGGCCAATAACGTGTCGAAATCAACATATTTGGTTTGCTGGCTGCTTTTTATTGGAAGTGAATGTGGGAAGAACGTCTGAATGTAAGCTGCAGCGTTCGAAGGTGCTTAGAGTTTTTTCAAGTTATGTCAATAATAGGGCACAATAGACCAAAGGTCGCAGTGCATTCCTCATTATCATTCATTCATGTCAATAATTACGACTTCACCTCGTCTTTATAAAAAAGTACCTAAAGAAGAAAAAAGTACCTAACAACGATATTATTGAATTATCAATTATTGCGTAGGTCGCCTTTTATATTGGGTAGTCGAAAAAGACTTTTCGTATTTTGTCAACAGATGTAGTTGCAGTCGTCTATCTCCAGTGCTATCAATCACATTGTGTCATACCATATTGTGTTGGAAAGCTGAGATTTAAAGCTTAATTGAAACAAAAAAAAATATTAAATTCGGTTAAGTTGAAAAAATGTTATAAGTGTTTAAAAATAACTGAAAATAATGAAGAAATTCGCTATATTTTGAAATTTTTGTATAAAAAAGGGAAGAATGCCACGCAAGCCACCAATGAAATTTGTGAAGTTTACATAGACGATGCTGTATCCGTTGTGAAAATTTCGAAATTTCGATTTACACTGCTGGAATAATGTCTCTAAAGGAAAAATGGCAAAAAGTGGTCGACCACATGGTTCATATTTAGATATTTATTTATTTTTTATTATAAAAAAAAACTCACAACTTTATCGTAAAGCCTGACATTTTTATGTTATACACAATCAGAACATACGAACGCGATTGCTTACAGTGACTTAAAGTATTCATCTCCACCAAAAAAAGAGAATTAAACCGCGAATCTATTCGCGAAATTATTTTTTCAAACTTTCGCCGGGACTAACTCAGTAACAGTGCATGCATGATAAAATGTTTGCAATGAAACTCAAGGACTAGTTCGTCCATGGTATGGTAAGTTCAGTCGCCGTCGTAGATCTATACAGATCGAAACAACTGTAGACATTTGATAGTAAAAAAATGTATTGAACTTGAAAGCCTTGTCAATCGCCCAAAAAAAGGTGGAGAGAAATGTTTAAAAATTCGACACGGAGCTTAAAAAGAAATGATATCATGAAAGAAAATGACTTATCCAACAAATGTTGATCGCTAGAGATGTCAAAACCATAGTTCTAGTTTGGCATCAAATAACTTTTTTTATTTTCATACGTAAAAAATAAACGAAGTGTTTAACGTTTCTCGACATTTAAAGAGACCGTTTTTGAGTTACTTCAATTAGAGTGGCAATAGTGCTTCGACAGTTGCTTCAAACGCACGAAAAATCTATAGATCTTACTAGAAAATATTTTGAGAAACCATAGAGCCTTTTTCGATGATTTCTAATCCCGAAATATAAAAATTTATTTATTATAGATAACAATCTTTTCTTGCCGTCCACTTGAACTTTCCACAGCACGATTAAAAACTGACTATTAAGAGTGTAGATTTCTATTTTAGAAATGTGAAGTAATTTAATCCCAACCTTTGTAGTTATTAAGAAACTTAGCGTTGTTGAAGAAATAATTTCAAAAAATTGTGGGAGCCTGCCAGTGCTGAAAACAGACCTTCGAAGATGAAAAAAACGAAATTTGTACTTATTTCTATTTGAAGCAAATATACTATTTTACCGTCAAATTATTCTTTTAGAGTATCCGAGATAATCTCCTTAAGAAACGTTTAAACTGTATTTGACTTTGGGAAGGAGAGATCCGTATAAAATCCCTAACCAAAATTTCAAAAATAACATCGGCACAAGTGATGCAAACAAACATAGAAAACAGCTATCAAACTACATACGAAGTTTGTTTAAAAAAAATAACGTGAATTTTAAAATTAAAATTATCGAACTTGGAAAACCCAACCGTAAAATTTACTTTATCTGCAGCAGGCACTAAGGTTATTTTTTGAACTCAGCGATTTTCGCTTGTTAAAAGCTCACACTTCGTTAATTATTCGTTAATTTTTAGCCAAAAGCAACATTGTAATGATGCTCCAGATTTCATATTTATCAGACCTTTTCCAATTTTTTTAAATTAAGAGAGCGTTTAACGGGCTGACGTTTCACAAATCTTGCTGAAATTAAAAGCGCAACGGCGAAAGAGCTAAAGGCTATACCAAGAATAGATGTTTGAGACGTGTTTCGACGATTGGAAGATATAAAAGGAATACTATTTTGAAGAGGACAACACTAATGTAGAAAAAGAATAAATAGTTTTTCAAAACACGAAAAATGTCGTTTTATTTTGAAATACAGTTCAGCGAATATAAGACCTAACAAATTTTTTCAATATTTTATATACCAATGTCCACAAACAAGACCAAAGTCATCGGACAAATATCCACGACGGCTTCGTACGCATTTCTCCACCCATTTATGCCAAGTTTCGGTCCAAAATTTCGACTGGAGTTTTAACTATAGTGTGCTGAGTTTTACTTTTGAGAGCTTAAAGATTGATAAGCGCAAAGAAAAAATTTGCAGGCTTTAATTCGCAATATCTTAGTGGTCATTTCTCGAAAACAACGAGGTTGAAAAAAAATCAATCGGCCAACTACGTATTTTAATACACCTTATTGGTGGTCTTTCCTGTCTCATTTCGAAAAAAAAAAAGTCTGATGAAACCGCCATACCGCATTTCCTGAACCACACGAGGAGCGTGAGTACACCGCAATAGCGACAACTTTGTTTGTTGCCTTAGCTATCCCTATTGGCAGACACTTTATACATATGTATTAGAAATAAAATATTAAAATTTTTATTACACTGAATGCAGCTACTCGCTACCACCTTTTTCTGTCATAAAAGCTACTTGCAGCTGAAATTTTGCACCAACATTAAGCTAAATACCTTCCCAACCGTTGCCAACATTTGCGGCAGATGGAAATTTTATCACTTTTTTATTGCTTTAATGCGCATGATAATCGAAAATTTATTTAATAGGTCAATGCAATAAAGTGAGCAACGAAAAGAGCTAAAAATATTATTTCTCATATCAGTCTTCACCTACTTGAGTTGCTCACATAAAATTGACACTTAACCCAATTTTCAAGTACCGCACTTTCAGCCGTTACAGTTGTATTATTTTTAAATTTGTCTATGCACTTTGCGCTGTGCTCCAGTAACGATTTGACCTCGGTCTTAGGGCGCAACGCGTACCAGAAATCGAATAAATCAGAAGCGAACGACAATATTGCATAAGGAATTATTGGCGAATTTCCGCGAAAATATGTCGTTTACTGCAAACACATTTCTATGAGTTTGTTGTTGCAACCGACGCTACGTTTGCCCTCGCCCACTCGTTTTGCTAATGGAATCATTATTGCTGCACACTTTCATCCACTTTATTGTGAATGGCCACTTATGCAAGTGAAATATAGGTCATTGGTGTACGTAAACGTTGCATATTTAAATGCACTTTTGAACTTTGGTGGATTTAGTGCGCACAAACAAATTAATTTTTGATTGAATTAAAAGGAATTTTTGATTTGAAACATGTTATTGTTTTTTGAAAAGTGATTGAAAGTGCAGTTATAAGCGGTGATATGGTCATAGTTTTTACAATTATTTATTGGGTTGGGTCAAATGCATAGAACGTTTTTTAAGGGAGCACCTTAACCGAATATTCAGTTGTGAATTTTTCATGACTCTTTATTATAGTACACTTTTATGTAATACTACTGTGATCAAATTGAAAGAAACTTTTAATTTATTTTTCACCAATCTTTCGAATCAGTATTATTTAAAATTTTTCTGTAAGTTGGAGTACTGTTAATGTCTCACGTCAAAATATTCATTTAAGACACGCGTCATTTTATGTGGCTCTAAAAATTAATTCTTTGATTTTTACTATGTATATCTGAATTTATTGAACAGAGAAGTATGATAATGCATCATCTCATACTGCATTGGTTATTCGTGATTATTTCACCAAATTTTCAATTAATATTGTGCCGCAACCACCGCAATCGCCTGACTTACCTTCGTGTAACTTCTGGCTATTCAGCAAATACAAACGACCTATCCGAGGACACCGCTTTGACTCAATTGAGGATATAAAAGCTGAATCGCAGAAGGCTCTGATGGCCCTCATAACGGAGGATTTTCAAGTGCTATGATGACTGGAAAATTCGTTGGCATAAGTTGAAGGAGATGAAATGAACAAAATTCACCTTTCAATTTATCACAGAAGTGTATTTTTCGAGAATATTTGTACAAGAGGTTACATTGGTTTTCTTTGGTAAAATACAGCGTTTTTCAATTTTATTCTTCTTAAAATTAAATATTTAAAAAAAAAAAAATATTTTAAACTCGGCCATGGTGACCCCTCGGAAGAAATATGCCGCGTTAACCTGGATAACTCTTCACAGGAACATATAAAGTGAAAAATATGTGTTTTAGCCAAAACCCTAACTCAGAACATGGACGAAGGAAAAAAAATGTCAGTGAAAATTTCGCGACTACTTTCTTTCAAACAGTTTTAGTCGAATACAATTTTTTGTACAAAATTATATCTCAAAGACCTGCGAGAAATTTCATGAAGATCGGCTTATCGAGAAATCTTTCCAACTGACTTCAAAAACATAGTTTAGGGAAAAACCTTTTAAAAACGGCGCTTTTAGCCTACAGAAGTAACTTGAAAATGCGTGACAATATGCTAGAGATGTTGTAAAATTTAACGGGGCAATAAAAAATTCGATTTTTAAAACCTGCAAACCCATGTAACCCCCTAAACTGGCCACGAAGTATACCCTACGTCTGAATATACAGGAACTAGACCTTCCTAGGGAGTGAAAAGAATTGTAGGGTGTTAAGTCACAACAACTCACAATGCAATTATTTATAAAAAAAAAAGACGAAAAAGGGGCGCAATATGGATTCTTTCCAAGAATTTTACACCAATAGTTGTAAGACTCGAAAGAGAATGTCAGCTATGGAGATTCGGAATGAACTGAACCTGGCCTACGGTCAGCATACAGTGAGAAAACTTCTACATGAACATAACTTATATGTCCGCAGTCCTCGATAAGTACCGTTATTAAAAAAAATCATATAGCAAGTTATCTTAAATTTGCCAAAGGACCGATTGAGAAATGGCGCAACATCTTGTGGACAGACGTGACGAAAGTTATTCTATATGGCGGTAAAGGGTCCTGTCAGGATCTAAGATGCTCCCCTAATAGAGAGTACGACCCCAGATTCAGCACAAAAACTATGAAGTTTGGCGGCTTGAATTGCATGGTTTGGGGTGTTTTTCTTTCAGACCTAATTTTTTTTGTGTAGTCCCAATTCACAAGATTACTAGCATAATGGACCGACACAAATTCGTGTATATAAAGCAGTATATTATGATACCATTTTCTGAAGAGAACATCCCGCTGAAAAGGATATTTCAGCAGAATAATGACCCGAAGCACACCAGTAGGGTGGCAAAGGAGTGGTTTCGGGTCARTGGAATTGATGTCATGGATAGGTCAGCTCTATCGCCTGGCCTCTATCCTGTTGAGAACCGTTGGGCAGACGTCAAGAAAGCCGTGTGGAAGGATAAACCCAAAAACAATAACGAGAAATCAAAAATCATGATAATGCTACCAAGTACTAAGATCTCCTATAGACAAAACTTTCAAAAATCTTTCAGTACTTCTTTTTTTGATTTTTAGTACTTTACTACTATTTTACTGCTCCCAACAAGTTTCATACATAAACACAACTTTGTAAATAATCATATCTTGTACATAATCAAATCTAAATATTTTTAGTAATATGATCCACTCTTGCATTTCAATGGATGTTAAAATTGCTTGGCATTTTACATAACTCACAGATATGTAAAGCTCTAACATCCACTACTATTTCACTGCTCGCAGCTGTATATATACCATTTAGATAACTATTGACAAATAAACGAGAGATAAAAAACCGACGATGAAAATTTAAATAGAAGATTAAATATTAGCGAGTTATAAACAAACTTAATACCAGTGAAGAAAGCTTATCGCTTTACATACTTTAGTAGGGCATCATTCACATTCCATCAGCTGGCTAGCTTTATTGTTGCTTTTAACTGTAAATTACATGTTCCATTTTTATCTGTCCAATGCAATGAGCTTTCAAAAGCAACATTTTCGTCAAGAAAATGAAACGCTATAAGAAAGAAATGATATAAAATTTCTTGTTAAAGAAAATATGTTTCAGAAAAAAATAAATTAAAACTTTTCATCTAAACTCTTCTAACTGTGTATATATGTAGAACCTTAATTGCTCATTGTAAAAGAGATTATTAACTAGATATCGTGTTTATATGTAAAAATCTGAAAAGTAAAAGTAAAAACTTTTTTTTTTTTTTTTTGTTTTTCTTTTTTTTTTTTTCTTTTTTTTTTTTTTTTTTTTTTTTTTTGTTTTTCTTTTTTTTTTTTTCAGAAAGCCCACAACTCGAAGGACACACATGTATGTTTCTGCAAAGGAAATTCAGAACTGCATTGCTAGGCCATTTCAAGATAAGAACCAAAGTATTTCATTGCATTGTGCGGCCGAATTGTGTGTAATTAAAAACTCATTAGCATTTAAAGCTGTCACTTTGCGGTATGTTTAATGACTGTAAAGCATTTAACAAAAGTGTCAACTTGCAACGCTGAACAATGCCGCGCCACAGATAAACCGATGAAGAACTAAAGGGAATTCAACAATGGAAAACATTTAATTTACGAGTTTTATATACATATGTAATTAATTCTATTTCTATATATTTATATACCCACTCAACTTTTTCTATTACACAAGTAGAAGCGTGAGCGCTAATCGCACATTGTTTTTGTCCATTCACTTTATAGTAGAAGTGTAAGCCAGAAAAATATACATAAGACGTGCATATATAATTCTATGCTTAGTTACACATGCCTACAAAATTTCTTGCGCCTTATACATTTATTGACGAACACGCTATAAAGTCAATCGCAGCCATTTGCAATCTACCATGGTACAAGGGTTCTATAGAAGTTCTTCACCAATGTCCACCACTTTGACACGAGTGTTGCTATATCATGGCTGTATCATTTGTGGTAAAATATCTCATCTGATATATGAGCAACAGAAAATGGTGTTACATGGCATGCCCGCATGTTGTCGCCTGATTTCACCAATTTTCATGCGGTATGCAATTTCAAGATATTGTTATAAATTTATTGATATGTAGATCAAATTTATGATATATAGATCAAACCTATTATTCTATTCAATCGTCTTATCGTCTATACCAAATTAAGATTTTCTTGACTGATTTGTGAACTGAACCTTTATAATTCTTCTTTTATGCAGTGCCAACTGAAGCCCACCGTCAAAACAAACGGATTGTATTGATTAGTTATCAGTGTGGATTTAGACCTGGAAAATCTACCATGGACCGAATTTTCACCATTCTGTAAACATGTCACCTCTTCGCCGATTTTAAAGCAGTCTTTGACAACACAAAGAAGAACTGCCTCTATGATGAGCAACACTAAAAGCTCCATCAGGATCAGGAAGGACCTCTCAAGATACATTCGATACCAAACGAGGTTTCAGACAGTGGGACTTCTTATCGTATGACTTCTTTAACCTATTGATAAAAAGAAAAGGTAAAATCTTCTAAAAGAGAGTACAGCTGCTGGTTTATACCGATGTTATTGATTGGATTGGACTCAACAACCGTGCCGTTAGTTCTGCTTTCTCCATACTGTATTGGAAAACGAAGCAAACGTGTCTGGTTGTGAACGAGGACAAGGCGAGATAGCTTCTGTGATCGTTGCATTCGTGACTTGGTTCGCACATCACCGTTGACAGCCGTAACTTTGAAGTCGTAGAAAATTTCGTTTAGCTTGGAACTAGCATCAATATCATTAAGAATATCTGCGTGGAAATTCAAGACAAAACTCACTCTTGCCAACACATGTTACTTTGGTCTGAGTAGGTAAGTGAAGAGTAGAGTCATATTCCGACGAAGCAGGACCAAACTCTGCAACTCCCTCAGCATTTCGGTCCTGAATGGACAAAGATATCATCTGATGAGTCGACCTTAAGAGTGTTCAAGAGAAAGATTTTGCGAAAGATTTATGGTCTTTTGCGCATTGGCTACGGCGAATACCGCATTCTATGGAATGATGAGCTGTACGATATATACGACAACATTGAGATATTTCAGTGAATCAAGAGACAGCGGCTGCACTGGTTATGTCATGTTGGTAGGATGGAAGAGAACACTCCAGCTTTGAAAGTTTTCAATTCAGTACCCGCCGGTGGAAGCTGAGAATGAATGACTTCCACTCCGTTGGAGAGATCAAGTGCAGAAAGAGCTGGCTGCACTAGGTATCTTTAATTTACCCCAAATAGTTAGAAGGAGAGACGACTGGTCCACTATAACCGAGTAAGCGCTGTCTACGCCAATAAAGAAGAAGAATACCAACTACCTTATTGCGCAAAAAAGTCTACATTTTTATCCAACAACGACAGTAATGTTACAAAATATTCAAAACTGTCCAAAAGCGTTATCAAATACCGTCCATACATGGTAGTCTTTTTATAGTTTGCTGCACTGTAAAATGGGGTGTCAGTTTAATTAACCAAAAGCAAGTTCATAGCGATCATCACAATACGAACAGACAATTTTTGAATTCAAACATCAGTTTTTCCGAATTAGTATTTGATCCCAATTACTAAGATATTGAAGAGATTAAATAATATTCTTTATTCAATTTCAGAACAAAGCAGAGAGTTTGAAAACACAAAAGGAAAACGATCTAAAGTGTTCGTATCATCAGCGATAAGAATACTCAAGAATACACTAATTCCACTTTGAAACACACAAATGTGAATCGACAAAAGTAAATATATTTGCATAGAAGCAGCAGAAGCAACCATATTTGGCGTTAATGCAGAAAACTTCTCTCTTGAATACGAAATGAATCCATTGCAAATTATGCCGCAATCAGCCGAGTAACACAGAACGAAATCAAAGCCACATAGCGGATATATACATATACATATGTACCATACACCGTGTAGCATATAATATATACTTTACTTCAAATGCAAGATTAGACACAATGTTATGTTGCAAAAGTTTACGCCTAAGTTTGTAATAGTTTACAATTTCAATTTGAATTTTCCGCAACAATAGAAGTGAGCGAATATCAACAAAGCAGCATTAACTGTACTAACGAAAGCGCTTATGTATAGGTGCACGAAGGCGATGTTGCAAGTTGCAAGTCAAGGCAAACATAGATATATGCATGTGAGCAGACTTTAGCGCCCAATTTGACGCGGTAATGTAATTCTTAATGAAGAAACTTCTTTCATTCAATTCACTCACATGAGTACTTACCCAGCGAAGGCATCTGGAACGAAACAATAGCGAGCTCGTATATATGAATCAAGAATTTAGATATTTTGTACATTAGATGGGGTTCCCTTTTCACTCTTTATTAGTAAATTTTTTGCGTTTTATTATACTTGTAGAACTTAGTAATTAAAGCAAATGAGAAAAGTTTTTGAGACATCGATATAGATGACATATAAACTGAACAATTGACCTATCAAAATAAAGGTAAAGATCTTTTTATACTCCTTTATGCACCTGTGATGGAATTTGTAGCTTCGATGCAATTTAACCTGCTTTTATAAGGATATCTCCAAACATGAGGTCTTTGGTTTTTGGTAAGAAGTCGGCAACATCGGTAGCACCACCTGAGGCTTCTATATGCAGTCCTTCAAGATACCATAAAGATAAAACTCCTGTAATTTAAATTATATTCCCACAACTTCGGTGGGACATCTAAAAATGTGAGCTTCTAAAGATTTAAGTCTTGAGGAGAGAAATATTAAAATGATTTCAGCGCGTCTTCTTTCGTACAGCTTCTGCAGCTGGCGTCGGGTAAGATTGTTAGAACTCCCACAACCAGGATGAAGCTACATAGATTTACAAAGAGCTCACTGGATCGCTTACGATCGATATTGTGATAAATGAACCGAAGATAGCCCAGCACTGACCAGTTTCCTGCAAAGCTCCGCTATTCATTGGTAAAACGCACTAGCACACGAAAGCACCGATCCGTTCCCATTCTACTCATCAGCTTTATTCACACAGTACTTTAGAACTCTCCTTTGACTTTGAGTGCTACATCATATATAGTATGATGAGTGCCATCTCATATATATCAGCTTCTAAAATGATTTCGGTAAGAAATAGGGGAGACTGATGGCCCTAAAGTCTTTGGCAGTGACATGGGAGATCTTAGCAGCGTAAACGTAACTCTGACTCGCTTCCAAGCTTCCTCTGGAATATATCTCAGTCTTTAGATGAATGTCAATCGTTTGCATGAGATCTTAAGATTTTCTGTGCTGGTATGATGCGACTCAGGAGACTTCAATGGTTCAAACGTCTTGATCACCTAATTCATGTACCGTTCATCCAAAAAGTCAGAAAGAGTTGAGATGAAGCCTCCAACAGCACAAGTCCCTTTTTGTATTTCTAAGATTCCTATAAGACTTTCTAGGTGGATATTCTCAAATTATTGAAAACTTTCCAATAAAAAGTACAGCTAAGTGTTTTTTTTTTTTTTTTTTTTTTTTTTTTTTTTTTTTTTTTTTTTTTTTTTTTTTTTTTTTTTTTTTTCTCTCCACTCATCTCCACTAATTTCTTAACAGCGTCTCAAATATCCATGATCCCTTCCTAGTAGACATGCACCGCCAAGAAACAAGTTTTGTGCGCAACTATTGATGTGTAAATGCACACGGTCTTAAGCGTATACACTTACGTACATACCGACATACTCATTTATGTTAGTTAGTGCGAAATGTGGGAGTTCAAACAATTTCAACTTGAACACGCACATTCCACATTTAAGTTTGTAGTTGTACGCCTGCCAAGCAGCAGGCACACAGGTAACACAGATAAAATCCAACAAACAATTGCGTGCTAAGTATTGTTGTATGACATTGTTTTGCTGCAAAATGTAAGTTTAATTCTCTGAAGTTACAATTGTGCAGCACTCCAGCAGGGAATTAACACCTTTACAATTAAGACAATACAGCAGCATTTGTAAATAATTACAGAACAGTTAAGTGTAGCTGTAAATGTAAGGGACATTTCAGGAAAAGATAATTTAGAAAATAGAAGCAAATTCGAAACTTTGGAATTTTTTTCTAATTCTACAATATGGTTATAAACCTTAGTAGTAATTACTATTATCAATTAACTCTCTTAAAGTACTCTAGAGTTTTATTGAAGGCACCTGGTCGAAACTGCAAATCAAATTAGGAGGGTAGAAAAACTGTTATTGTATTGTGCTGGAATATCAGAGATTCCACTATTTCTGAAATTGCCCACCACAATAGCAAAAAGGTATTAACTACGTACGAATGCCTTAGTAATTATCCCAAACAATGCTGTTGGGGTGGATAAACTTAAATTGGTTTCAATTATTTTGTGATTTGAAACGAAAAATAGTTTCATCGTAACATTTAGAATATATCGTAAAATAATTGGTTTATAAATATCGAAAAAGTCTGATAATCTTTAACTAAATACACTAAAACTCCATAAGTCTCTAAAATTAAGTTTTGTATAAGAATTCAATTTAAGTCTTCCTCGACGGCTACTGCGTCGAATACTTTCAGAACATGACCTAGCCGCTCTCTCTTAACTCGCTGAACTACATATGTCAATATCGTCGTATATCTGATACGATCAGCGTTCCATCGACTGCGGTATTTAAAGCGTAAAGAATCATAAAACTTCCACAGAACCTTTCTCTCAAAAACTTTTAACGTCGACTTATCAGATGTGTTCATTGTCTATGCCTCTGTACCATATAGCAGGACGGGGACGATAAGTGACTTAGAAAAAAAATTTACTTCTCAATTTTGTACTCAGTCTAAAATAGAACCTGTTGGCAAGAGTTATTCTGCGTTGGATTTCGAGGCTGATATTGTTATTCGTGTTAATACAGGTTCCTAGATAGATGTTAGTATCTACGACTTCGAAGTTATGATTCCCAACAGTGACGTGGCAGTCAAGACTCGAGTACGACAACTTGATGATATGAGATCAAGAAGTCGCACGATAGGGAGTAGCCTTAAGTCTTTTACACAGTATACTCGATAGAACCTTATATGCGATGTTGAGGAGGGTTAATCCCGGTAGTTTGTGTAGATTGTGGGGTCTCCTTTTCGTAGATTGGGTAGATCACAGTTAAATTCCAATCATCGGGCATGGTTTCGTTTGACGAAATGCTGATGCAAGCTCCTTATCAGTTCTTTGCCGCCATATTTGAATAGGCACATCGTAGTTGTTAGAACGATGCTTTCCCAATAAGCCTTCTATTACTTCTTTGATTGCCTGCCATGCWTTCAATTCAGCGTCAATCAAAATATTGTTGAATGCGTCACTTTTAATCAGCTTTCGTATATCTGGACAATTTAGTACGCCTGATTGGAAAAAATTAATTTGTTAGGATGGAAAATCATAGGAAATAAGGAAAAATTTAAAAGGTCATAAAAAAAACTAACACATACGAACGTCAAACCCTTTGAGGGTTTTACTAAACTGACCTAATACCATCACCCTGACTTGGAATTTCTCACCCCCCAGATAAGCTGTTGTACTGTGTAATTGTTATTCGAACTTCTTCACGGTCGGGCAATGGAAMGTCTGCTCCATCATCATCTAATGGGAAATCGGGTTGGCCTTCTCCTGGCGTTATACTTTCACTGTCATTCAGCAGGCTGGAGAAGTTTTCCTTCCATATTCCATCAGTATGCTCTGGGCATCGGTGACTTGAAAACTTCTGTTTGTAGCCGCATCTTTTCGAAGAATTATTACCCCTGGTGGCCAACTTGTCAAGCTCTTCGAACGCACGCATTTCGTTTTGTTTTTTTTTTTTGGTTTTTTTTTTTTTTTTTTTTTTCTAATTTTTTTTATAAATACATTTGTCAATATTAGAATTTTCGAGCATTACCCCTGTCGGGAAGCTTATCAGCTCTTCGTACTCACGCATTTCGGCCTCTTTCTTTTTTTGTCTGCAAATGTGTCTCGCTTTCCTGTCGATTATAACGTTGCGAGGTACTGTCATCAAAACGGGGTATCTCATCCAATTTCTTTTAATTGGGGATGTTTTTTACTTGGTGGGTCCCAGGCCCTGCGCACAAGCCTAGAAAGAGGATGTTTAGCCTTCTCAGTTTAGCCGCCTTCAAACGGATGATTTTTGACTACCCAAAGGGAGAGAAGTCTTGAGCTGCTTGAGCCGTATATAAAGAATCACTAATATATATATGTAATATTTTCGTGAAGAAATAAAACACATATAATTTAATAATATGTTCTAAAATTTTCAACCACTTGTTGCAGCAATTGGGACCGTATACCGTACTCGTCGAATATTCTTAAATTAATCCGTCAATCGTCTGCAGCGTACCTGCGTAGACAAACGACTTCACATAAAACTACAAAAAAATATTTCGGCGGTGTTAAAACGCACGATCTTATGGTTAAATAAATTGATTTTTTCGTTGACTAAATAATATGTAATGCAGTCGTGCTGGAACCCAATATATCACACATTAACGTCCTCAAATTCCCACACGAAAAAGTCATCATTACATACTCATTGATTAATATATTTGGTAGAGGTAATCCTCTACCCATAGAGCAGATTTAACAATGGCTTATTCACGCACCCATTCAACCAAAAGTGAGCTTCATCACAGACACAAAATTTTCTTGTGAAAACTTGACTTTAGACCCATTCAACGAACGTGCAAAGCGCTTGATGGTCGTTCGATTAGTTTTCCTGCACGAGTTTAATTTTATAAGCCTGCCAAAAAGGCCCAAGCAGCAATATCGTTTTCGGTGCGCATATATGTAGTAAATGTTGTCTAAAATCTACGAATATTAGACGCAGCTCTCAAAGCGCCAACGAACCGATCTATTACTTTGGTAATAGATTTTCCGTGTCGTACTGGTGCAAATCTGTTCATTATGAAATGGCAAATCAAACTGAGTATAAATCAAGTACTAGCTTTCATCCGTTATCAAAATTGCAACTTGATAACTAATATTAAAGCCCTGCGCCTGATTTTATAAATTCGCGAAAGAGCATGTAAGCACCGCAACCGGTAAAAGATACTGAGCTAACAAAATAATTTTATAAGACTCGGTACTTGACGATGTAGATAACTGGTTCAAAAGAGCATGTTGGATACATCTTTGGGTAAACGATGCTCTGATCAGAGTAAATGCCGTGCAGATGACCAAAAATAACGTAAAATCGATGATATGTATATGTGTTTTTATTATCTGTTTAATCAAAGTATAAATTCTTACGACAATCGGACCTATGTTACCGGAATTGACCCGAATGTTTCCCGGCCAAGAGCTATTTTTTTTTTTTTTTTGGTGATCTAACCTCGTTTGGATCGGTAAGATTTAGATTAAGTTTGTCATCAATGCAGCAACTAATTGCAGCAGGGCTCCTCCGTATCCTCCTGGCTCGTGTTGGCATTGAGTCCAACCCGGGCCCAGATTTTTTTGCTACGTGTGCGCTAAACTCAGTTAGGTGCAATATATGCAATTGATAGAGTCATATTAAGATCTGCTCAGACCTTAAGACATACAGGGAGCAGATCACGATGTACGTGGCCCAATGCTGCCAACACACTACTGCGACCATCGCCTCTATGGCTGGGCGATTTGCACCTAACCGATTTTCGCAGAAATCATCCCAGAAATCAATTGCTTGAAACGGACCCACATCCTACGAGCATCAAAGTCCTTCCGCAACTACATCGACGATATAAGACAACACGTCGTCCAGACTTCGGACTCAATTAACTTGAGATGTCCATAATGGAGCCATAAACATATTGAGCGAGTCTTGGAGTGAAACCACCGCACATTGCAACCTCGTACTTGTCCAAAATCGACTCCAACATATAAAATATATGTATGTCCAGCATCTAACAACCTCTTTGCATGCTCAGCTAACCCTACACATTTCACACCTCTCTCTACGGGCCGACCCCGTCGAAACAACACCTTTTCTAGGCCTACCCATGGATGGCCACGATGACCACTTATCTGAACCCTAACGAGGACTAGATGTCCGTTGTCACAACAACAAATCGATCATTATATTTGCAATGGCTATATATAATAAATAATTTGCCGATATAAGTACCTATGTTTACATATATATTTATGTGTGAACTAAATAGGCTGAAAAAATCATGTTATCGAAGATAATCAGAGATATCAACTAGAATTGATGATATATAAAATGTGGTATCGAAAGTCAATAAACGATAGTATTTTCGGACTTCCGGACATATAAGAATTTTGAGTTTAACATTTCATAAGTAAATATAATTTTAAATATCCGGTTCTTAAGAATTTAGGTTTAGTTGAAACATTCAAGTATACAAATCAAATAAAATTTCTAAAAACAATCTTTAAAGTAGGACATTAAACTGACTGTCCAACAAGAACAAGACTCAAGAGAAAGAAGAATGTTAAGAAGGAACAAAATGAAGAAGTTGTGGTCTACATAAATACATTAATATAAGCAAAAAGGTTAGAAATAATACAAATATGTACATATCTATGGCCACTTTAAACATTTGGCCGCCAGGCCATTACCACCGAATCGATTGGTGAGCGTTGGCCCGAAAGGATAAATTGGTGCTTACAAAGAATTTCGCAAGAACATTTCTGAGTGGGCCAACATAATAGCTTCGACACTATAATTTCGCAATCACTGGCCTTCAAATATAAAACACTTGAGCTGTCGGCAACGCTGAAATTGCTTTTAACTTTGGAGTGGGCGCTCGTTTAGTTGTAGAACTGACCATTACGCCAAAGAGTCGCCAACAAGCGACCAACACTTCTAGAGCCAGACAAATATACATACACTCCACCAAATGCTTGTGTTTAAATAAAACGTCGGGTAATAGAGTAAATATATCTTAGTTTGTTGCTACAATTTTTGGTAATTTAACGTCCGATTTATTGCTATATAATATGGAGCGTAGCGAAAAGGAACTTTTAGTACTTTGCGTTTGGCATTCAAATTCTTATCGTTAAACAAAACGAAAATGGTTGATTGCCTTTATACAAATATAACAGTAAATTTTTAGTTTGCTGTTGATTACTTATTTATATATGCATGTGGGTAAAGAAGAGGCATAATAAAATAGCCCAAATTATTTGCTGACAGATAAACTTAGGTATTGAATCTAATAAGTTCTTGCCCATTGGCTTATATGTGCTCGAAATGCATAAATATTGAAAGGAATACTTGAGGCAATTTAAGATTTTAATCACAAAATAAGGCAAGTATCTTTTGTGATTTGAATATGTACCAAATCGACACAGAAGCATGAATGGAAACAAGGAATTAAATTCTTGTTGAAAACACTATCATGACCCTTACATAGTAATAAAGTTTAAACCGTAAATAATAATTACACAGGAGTGGTAAGCTTCAGATCTTATCTAACACTCAGATAAAATACAATATGGTATTGGTTAGAGCTTACGGAAGATACCGCAGCTTCTGTAGTTTCGGGTCATAACAATAACCGAACGTACCACTAAAATTTTTTAGTTGACTTAACTTTGTAGTATGTCAAGTACTCAGAGAAATATCAAATGCAAATTTTTTAACATGGACTATACCAAAAATGACGAGTTATATACTAAGAAAAATAATGGAGAACTTATTGACATTTCAATAGAACAAAGCAAAGTAAGTAAGGAAAGGCTAAACTCAGGTGCAACTGAACATTTATACTTTTGCAACTTTCAAGAATCAAAGCCAGCAAATACCTTAAGGTGCAAGCCGTCAAGCAATTATATATGTATACAGTTGAAGTTCCCTAACTCGAATTACCATAACCCACAAAAAAACTTTGAGCTAGAAAGACTTTGAGTTATGGAAGGAAATTTGTATAAAATTTCGAGTTAGGGAGATTACACTTTTATGGAAGATTGTACCGTCTCTATTTAGCTCTACAATTCGTGTTGTTTTTTTAGTGCTTTAATGTTACAGAATTGGCTTTAGTACAGATTGTCGCTAGACATTCATCCACTGCAGTGAATACGGGGACTCGACGACTAAATCTCTCTCCCACCATGAATCCCACACAGAATATGCGTTCCTTTATAGAGCTACTCAGGTCTATACCTCTCAGTCCTGGTGCCGTTCATCGCACTTCTTGGATGGCGGTGATGCCAACCTTTGCTCTAATGCGGACATCAACCAGCTGAGCAGCGGCACTTGTAGAGATTTCTAGAAGTTTATGTAATATAAAGTTAACCATAGAGCTAGGAATATAGTACTAATGGGATTCATAAAGAATCTTAAATAGTATAAGAGAATCGTGGTAACTCCTGGGCCCAATTTCAAATATGTTCGAAACAAAGCTGTAATGTACCCAAATTTAATACGTTTAACTAATGTCACAAACAAATCGACCGTGTAAATTCAACCGAAATAAAATTGTATTATTTAATCCCGATTTTACTTATTATTGACATTGTTATTAGAGAAATATGACCAAGTTAACAACAGGGTCTATATATCCCGTATGGTAGATTTTCAAATTTATTGCACTAATAGAATTATAAGAAGTTGTATCATCATATCATCATTGGGATAATAAAAGGTTAATTTTACGTATCTATATGGTACAAGTTGGGAGAGTCATTCTTGAGATATAGGATTTCATATTATATTTTAAGCCCTTAAGTACCATATTGGTTGCTTCTGACGTAGACATATGCTTACTGAGTAATACGCATTTATTAGTTTGTTTTTTTGGGTAATTTCAGCCGTTTTCATAGATTTGTCGTCGGTAAATTCAGTTAATATATGAAGTAAGAGGTTTTTGTGGCATGTACATTAAACCCACCAGTGTTGCAGTTTCTTTATGCACGATATCGGTTTTCCCTTAAGGGTTTAGGGGGAGTCAGAGTCACGAAAAAATTAGAATTTTCATATTTTTTTTTTTTTTTTTTGTTATTAAATCGTGTTATCTTGCAAAAGTAGTATATTGTCATTACCACAGAATGTATTGACTTGAAATCACGAAAGTTACCCAAATTATAGTAGTTATATGGGCCTGATTGAAGAATTTTTTTTTTAATTAAAAAAAAAATGGCGGCCTTAGGAAATTTTTTCAAAATTTTTGGGAACAAAATGAACAGTTAATTGGTCTTAAAAAATCGAAATTTTTGAAAAAATAAAAATCCTTTGACCAGGCTCGAGTTTATTATGTATTCTAAAAGCTGCATTAAATTCTTTAAAATCTACTGAGTGGTTTTCGAGTTACATTTGACACCAGTTCAAAAAACATAGTTTTGAGAAAAAGTTGTACACTAGCGCTTTGAAGTGCCCGAGCTCTCTTTGTTATTTGTCGAATAACTCAAACACTAATTACCAGATCAACGTGAAGACGTTTTCAGAAAATATTTTTAAGATATTACGCTTAACAAAAATGTAAAAAAAAATTAATTTTTTGAAAATTCTGACTACCCCTAACCTATTAATATCAAGCTATGGAAGTAGTAGTCATTGGTTTCCTACCATTCACAATAGCGATATTTTTATGATGGTAAGAAACATTTGTATCAAATATAGTATCATCTTGATATCTTAAGTGTTACTCAATCTACAGCTTATTCCGTTGGACTAACGGAGTGAAGGCTAGGCACTTCCCTGGAATACAACCCGTCTCGTTATTCCATGTTCATATGTATATACCTATTTAGGTACGTTATTATAAAAAAAAAAAAAAAAATTTATTAAATTTGTCCGTTGTATTGTATTGACTTATCGTCAATAAGTAAAATAAAATTAAAAGCGATTTTCTTGAAGCTTCGTTTCTGAATGTTACTACCTGAAAAACAAACCTTTCCTTTTTCCTTATTTGCACAAAACTGAGGCAGTTTTTGATAATTTTAGATTCGCCAAGACCATTAAGCATCAACATCAAAAAAAAAAAAAAAGCAATAATATTCAAAATGCTCATAGCATAAAATACCGACTTTTCGTATATATTTTATAGTACTTATGTCAATGATGTGCACACAAATAAAATATTGTTTTCATTATTTGCACAATGATTATTGATATATAATAATTTATAACTTCTACACTGGAAAGGATGGCCCGAATACAACTTTTTTCTGAAAATTAAAATCTTGCTAAAGTTATAACGGGTGATCTATCGCGCGTGAGTCGTCTTAAACTGTCATGCTTCTTTTGTTCAGTATCTTTTGGCATTTTATCATGGAAAGACTTTACAATTCCTTTAACTTTGTTACGAAAATGCATGTTGTGTAAAGAATGTGTTACGCGTGCTTCTCTCAACTTATGGTTAACATATGTGGATAATATTCGAACAAATACTACGTCTAACTAGCAGTGAAGAAAATATAACAGCTGAGAATATAAACGAAGACCGCGAAGAGTCGATTTGGGCCATTTTACGTCGAGAACTTAAATTGAAAGCGTACAAAATAAAGCTGTACAAGAACCAAAGCCGCCCCATCTTCCCAAGTGACATTGCTTCACTCTATGTTCGTTTGATAAGTTCCATGAAGGTTCCACGTCGTTGAGGTCCATTTCTGAATCAAACAAGTGAAATTTCTTCATTTGCGACGAAGGGCAACCTGAATTCATGCAATAGCTGCTACTTCATACACCACTGTAGTTAAATATGTTCTGTTGGCCGGTGGAATCTTCGGTCCATAATTCTTCAAAAATGATGCCGGTGATAATGTAATCGTCAATGGCGACCGTTATCGCGCCTTCATAACCGACTATTTGAAGCCTGAAATTAAAGTTCGTGATCTCGGCGTCATTTGATTTCAACAAGACGACGCACACTTTCCACTCATTGCATCAATCAATGAATTTATTGAGAGAACACTTCGGTGGGCAAATAATTTAACGTTTTGAGGAGGTCATGCCGTTAGAAATTTTTTTGTGGAAATACGTAAAGACTAATGTCTTTGTGAAAAATATCTCTTCGATTAAGACCTTGGAGAAAAATATCACGTGTGCCATTCGCCAGTTACCAATCGAAATGATGGAAAATCAGAACTTGAAAACAATTTTTTATTAACTACCATTTATAGCCAGGTAGCATTTCTATAAAAACTGGTTATTATATCCGTAGGACTAAATCCGTTCAGTAAAATTGTTTCCATCTAGTTTAATTCGCTTGATTACATCATGTTTCATGACAACCCTGCAAGCGCCAGCATTCATATTCAATTAAAATGTCCATAGCAAAAGCCTAACAACAAAGCACAATATTGTATTCAAACCATTAACTCGTGATATTTAGCAATTTCAGCGATTTCATTAATTGTTTTATAGCAACAAAATAAGTATATACAAACGCATGTGTAAATGCGATATCTATTGGTTTTTGCTAAATGTTGCAAGCTGCACTGGGACAACGGCAAATTCATAATCCATAAAGCAAACATATTAAAATTACAAACTTTCACAGAAACATGCAACTTGCATTAATAATGAACGCGCACCAAATGCGTTTTATTGAATATGAATTTACCATATACACATACATATGTACGTGGTTATTTTGTAATATATTTTACTGGCATGTGTCAATAATGATTTGCGTGCTTTGAAAATGTTTAATGCCGAAACGTTTTAATATTTATTAATATAATAAGCGTAGAGAGCTGTCGAAATTGTTTGCTAATGCAATTCACCAAATTCGCAAAACTATAGAAAAAGCTACATTTTTCAGTGTTGGAAATAAGCGCACATAAAAAAAAACAAAAATCTTTCCTCATTTCAAATCGAGCTTAAAATTTATTTGTGCAAATTTTGCTTTCTTTTTGTGTGGCATCTCCATGTCATATCGCTTTACTGTCGGTATATAAAAATTGGCTCATTAGGCTACCATTCTAATCTAACATAATATTAGTTTCAATTAGATATGTTTTCAAGTAGATTTCCTTTCAACTATCTTGACAACAAATCTTCAAACAACTCTTTGATTTTATTCCACGAAAGGTTATTTCTGGGCGACATTTATTTAAGCTCTCTAGAGGCAAAAAACTACATGTTTTCATATCCGCTGCTTGACAAAATGCGGTTGTAAACGGAGAGATGATAAAATAGCAAAAAAGCAATATGCATATCAAGTTAGAACATTTTAACTAGGTTAGGTCAGGTTAGTCTGGTAGGCCAATGAGCCACGCATGTACTAATATTTGTCCTTTGCTATACCAGACTAGTTACTAGGTCCATGAAGAGTAGTCATCCTTTAGGAAACCTGCAATGAACGTAAATTTCAACAGGCTCTGTATGCGGGACAAATTACAGGAGGTCCTATATTGATTTCCTGTTGCCTTACTTTAGACATTTCTTGCAGTCTTCTCGATCTATCAGCCCCATTCCACGGGCGTATATCGCCACCAGATCTACTTTCGATCTACCGTTTTACACACGACATTTGCGTACAGATAATGGAAGGATTTTCCAATGTGGATCACATTTTCTGGTGTTACACCATTCTTGGTAATCCCATTGACTATTTCATTTTCTTTGAAGATTTTGTGACCTGGCACCCAGCAGAAATCAAGTTACTACTGAACGATATGCGATACGAGGTTACTGCCTCGATTTCTGTCTACGTGGATGTTGACTCTGATATTGTAGGTACATAGGAAGCCTGCTCTGCGGCTTTCACAATAACAAAGACCTCAACTTCAAATATACTGCAGTGGTTCGGCAACATAAAGACTGTATATCAGGGACAGTATATCACTGACCCAATTTTCGAGTCAACCGTATAAATGTAAAGAATGTTGTGCACAATAACACACCTTTATGTCAACCATCTTTTTAACATGTTTACTTTGAACATTATTTTCAAGTTGAAAAGTAAACCGCCATTACCCAACGAGCTATGTCCGAATTTCTATTCGACTTCGATTGCGCCTGCACCTAGTAGTCGATCCGCCGATTTTCTGCGCAGTTTTCAGCGAAGAGGTTTGTAGGTGGCTGCTTTAGTAACAGTTCAAGAGCCGCCGTTGGAGTTTTTCTTAAAATTCCCCTTATGCACACCGCAACGAGCGCCTGACCCCTTTTCATTGACTTCCGGTAGGTGGATTTCCGTACACACCATATATTTTTAAGCTGTACTTCGTCATTCATACGTGGCTCTTTTCATTGCCAAGCAAATCATTTGTGTTAATCTGTTGTTCTCAAAGATAAATGCCAAACTTACTTCATGCTATTATAACTAGTGACGCACTCTGTGTATATAATTTTTACTGCTTCAAATATAACACATATATTATTTTTACTGGCAGGTATCGAAAAGTACACACCATTATTATACCTTGAACAGGGTATATTAAGTTCGTCCAAAAGTTTGTAACACCTAAAAGGAAGCGTCGGAGACCCTTTAAAGTACATATATAAATGATCAGCATGTCGAGCTGAGTCGATTTAGCTATGTCCGTCTGTCTGTCTGTCCATCCAACAATCTGTCTGTCTGTATATATAAAAGCTAGTTCGTCAATTTTTAAGATATCGTTTTGAAATTTTGCAAACGTCATTGTCTGAGCTCATATGTCGAAACTGTCGATATCGGACCACTAAAACATATAGCTGCTATATAAACTGAACGATCGGAATCAAATACTTGTATGAAAAACTTTTCCATTTTACAATGTATTTTTACAAAAGTTGGCGCAGGATATTTTTTAGGGCAACAGTGTAATCAAGAACAAGAAATTGTTCAGACCGATTAACGATAGCATACAGCTTCCATACAAACTGAACACATTACTAAAAGAAACGCACCTGTGAAGGGCTTCGGTGCAGCCGAAGTTAACGTTTTTTCTTGTTTTTATGTAAACAACTGGCAAAATTCAAAATATCTGCCAGACTTGGGCAGCCAGCTTTGGTCAATGGGGTAGGAATTGTTTTCTATCAGGACAACCCTAGGCAACACACTTCACAATTTATGGAACAAAGCGGTGCGTATTTTACCTAATAAATACAAAATTAAATTCGACTAGATCTAATGTATAAACAAACACGCCTGTCATGTGTGCAATACGCCAAATAATCTCTCAGTCTTTAAGAAAAAACTTAAAGTGCAAGTAAAAATATAGAAAATAGTTTTATAAACGCAATAAATATTATTTCAGTTCAGTGCTAAATAAGATAGTCAGGATATACTATATACAAATATTTATATAGAATTCATTGGCTGCATACAACGGTTTACTTGTGTGCTTTGTTCCGGAAAGCTGCCAGCAAAACTTTTCCCACAGAAAACTGCTTTTCACCGTTCACCTTGCAGATATTGGCTGCAGGGAGTAAAAGCTGTTCAATTTTCGGTTGTGAAAACTGAACTTAAACGTGTGAATAACTTTTGCCGGCCACCAAAAGGGATTATAAATACAATTTCCAATACAAGTAGAAGTGTTAAAAGAATTCACTTAACTCCGCGTTTTGAGCTGAAATTCTTCAAATCGCACTTTTTACGCATTTACACTTATTGTCAATAATGCTTCTTAACAGTTTTTCCTTTCTCTGCAGACTTACATATAGTTATTAACTTTATTCTTTTTAAACTTCGTAAGTTAAGCTGAAATTTCTGATCTTGCCACTGTAATGTAAATTGTAGTCTTCAAGAGAAGCAGCTATGTATGAGTGTAGATGCGTCTCCCATTCAACCTGCTGTTCTGCAAGAGTAGAAGTGCTCAAAGTAATGCTGCTGATGTTCCTCTGGCTATCTGTGCAAGTTCCTTTTATCTTTTCACCCGACGCCGGAAATAATTTTCTTACTTTCCTCAAGTTAATACCGGTTGCATTAACGAAATAAGGCAGCTACAATGAGGCAAACGCATACAAAGCAACATTGGAAATTATTTATTGAGTTAATCTTCAATATTCTGCAGGTAAACGAAACTTTTGCCATGAAATTATTTCTTTTGTTTCTTAATCTATAATTTGACCGTAGCTAAAGTTGGGTACTATTTCCTAAAACTAAGTTTTGATACAATAAGGTTAAGCATTTTAAAGGAAATTAGCTTTGGGGTAGCAATGTATTGCTTTGTGCATGTGAGTTACGCATCACTCAATCAAGATATGCTGCTACTTAACAAAATAAAACTATTATTATTCGGTTAATGAGTTGTCTTTTCTTCGAATTTCATTAACGTACCTCACAGATTAAAGGCTATTTTCGATTCAAAGGCACCCAAAAGCACGAGGGTTCACTTATTCAGCTATGGGAGCATTCCGTAAATACTCTGTTGTGCAAAGTCTTACCCTGATATATTCATTGGTGCTTGGTATATCTACTTCAAAGAGAAGCGGTCAGATGAAATTTAAAGTTGTTAGCGAGGTTATTAACCGATTTCACAAATTTTAAAACGTAACATATTACTTTTAAACTAATGTTAAACGAATTTATCGGCAGTGGACGGGCTTATAGTTCGATTTCCACTATTTTCACACTTCCGCAGAAGACGCCGAAAAAAATTTTCCAGCCCAAATTTAATTCAGTTAGCTTTAGATGTTTTCAAAACACAAACGTCATTCCCTTCTGCTACTTATGGCGTTTTCAATTAACGACATTTTGTAAGCAACTTCTTACGACGAACAGACATACAGTCGGGATTACAGCTAATCAACCGGGATTTAAATCGTCTCCATATTATTGAGTAGTCAAAAAACTCTTTTCGAATTTCTAATCAAACTTCTACTTATTTATAATGATATATTTCATTTTGGTCGTACACTTTTTGTCGTATATTTTTTGCCAGAGACATTATTCCATCAATCTACAGCTTTTCTGCTTTCTTGTCAAAAAACTGCGACAAGTAATTTACTTTACTTTACTCAATTAAGGCAGTTCTGCATTGACCGAAAACAATGGTAATCTGATGGTGCATGGTCATGGCAATATGGAGGATGCATTAAGACTTCTCAGCTAAGCGCTCCCAGTCTTTTGTCGAATCATTAAAGATGTGTGTAGTCTAGCTTTGTCCTGATGAGAGACAAAGCCCCGTCTGTAGAATTTCATCAGTTGTTGACAGTAATATGTAGAATCAATCGTGCGACGAGGCTGGAGTAGCTCACAGAGGATGATTCCTCTCCAATCCCACCCAGCATAACCTTTCGAAGCGTCAACAGTGGTTTTGCGACCATTTGCTGAGGTTCATCACGCTTGGACCATTATCCTTTTCTCACATTATTATCGTATTCGACTCAATTTTCGTCCACCATTCGCTTCTGAAATGGTTCGATTTCATTTCGTTTCAGCAAAGAATCGCAGCTGTCAAATCGGTCCATTAAATTCTTTACAGACATTTCATGTGGTAACGAAACATCGATGTTCTTTTTGTAGCCAGACTTTTTTAAATGGTTCAAAAGTTTGTGATCATAATGCTAAGTTCATTTTTGAACGACAGGTCGATCAGAGCGAGGTGCATTTTTCACATCGAAATTTGGAAGCGAGCGAACCATTGTTATGCTACACGAACTAATAGTGCATTGTCTCCGTAAACTTCACAAACTTCATTGGTGGCTTGCGTGGCATTATTCTCTTTTTTAATACAAAAAAAAAACTTCAAAAAAAAGCGAATTTCTTCAGAATTTTCATTCATTTTTGAACAGCTGTAACTTTTTACCAACTTCCCCGAATTTAATTTCTTTGACTGATTTGGTTGAATGAAGCTTAAAATCTCCCCTCTCCAGTACTATATACTATGACACAATGTGATTTTAGCACCGAAGCTTTACAACTGCAACAACATCTGTTGACAAAATAGGAAATTCCATTTTCGACTACCCAAAATTTGGTTTTAGATGTTATAAACAACCATTAGGTCAAAGAAAAAGTGAGCGAATCGATTTGATCATAACTTAAATGTATTAAAAGTTCGAAGTACCAAAAGAGAGCCACAAATGGGTATATAAAGCATTAATATTACCGTTTTATTTAACTTTGTAGCCAAGAAGGAGGAATACCAACATAAACTAAAGCATAAAGAAATAAAATTTAAACTGCAGCCAGAATTAATCCCTCAAAGAAGACAAACGCGCAAAGAACCTTTAAAATGTTCATTCAAAAATCCACAAAAAAAAAGCAAAAAAAAAATAAATAAATATGTATAACATGTATAAACAAAGCCGAAATGAAATGAACAGCATTGAGCAATGGTAAACAAGTGCACTCCCATGCACATTCAAAGCAAGCTTTAGGACAGATACACTCCCAAGTGCCAGCGCATCGTGAATTACAGATACTGTCAGTGCCATAACCTCAACGGTGGCGACAGTGACCAACCGAGCTGAAACCACTGCAACTTAAAGGACTCGAATTTAACAAAAAATTGACATTTAAACGAAGAAACAAAGAACTAGCCAAAACCGCCACCACGAAGACCACTACAAAAATGCTGAATAAAAGGAATATTTCAAGCTATGGCGCGAATGAGTGAAATACGCAAAGCAGATAAAATATAAATTAAAGTAATACCCAGTACCAAATAGGAAGCAGAAGTGCAAGCGATTGCACACCCAGTACCATGATGAAGTTATGTATATTGGTATACCTCGCTTAAAAAAAAAAAAATTCGTAAATTCCAAACAAAATTTTTAAACCCTCTTCATTTTCCATACAGCATTTTTCCGATTACCATTTATGATACTATTGCAACATGTTGCTACAGTTATGTTCAACAAACTGTTGTTTGCATCACCTAAAAATAAACATAGATATAGAGTTATATATTGGGTAGTCGAAAAAGTATTTTGTGAATAGATGTCTTTGCAGTCGTATATCTCCTGTTCTAATGCAATGTCATTGTATCATACAATATTGTGAAAAGTGAGATTTTAAACTTCATTTAACCAAAACAGAAGTTGAAAAAATTAGTGAAAATAACGAAGAAATTCGCTATATGTGACCTGGTCTACGGAAAGGGGGCTTAGGTGTCAAGAAATCCAAAAAATCAATTTTAACTTTTTAGTTGATTCGGAGGGAAGATGAGATTTTTAACAGCTATTTCCCAGAAAACTTTTTTTCGCATGTTAGCTCTCTTTTCGTAGACCAGGTCACATATATTGAAATTTGTGAAGTTTACGGAGACGATGCTGTATTAGTTCGTGTAGCACAACAACGGTTCGCGCAATCCCGTTCTAGAAATTTTGATATGAAAGTATGAAAAGAGAATTTACCAGAACGGTCACATAAGCAGCCATGACATCGCTAAGGAACTTAGCAATTAAAAAAAGTTGGCTGAAGAGTGAAGGTCGATGTTTGGGTACCACATAAATTGACTGTGAAAAATTTAATGAACCGAATTAACAGCTGCGACTCTTTGCTGAAACGAAATGAAATCGAACAATTTCGAATGGTAATAGGAGACGAAAAATGGTTAAAATATGACAATAATATGCAAAAAAAGATTATGGTCCAAGCGTGGTGAAGCTCAATAAATGGTCACAGAGCCAGGATTGATGCATCGAAAGATTATGCTGAGTGATTGGTGGGATTGAAAAGTAATCATCCACTATGAGCTTCTCCAGCCACGTCGCACGATTGATTCATCATTTTACTGTCAACAACCGATGAAAATCAACAGAAATGGCTTCGTCTTCCATTAGGACAAAGCTAGGGCACACACATCTTTGATAACTCGGCAAAAACTGGGAGAGTTTGGCTGGATAGTTTTGATGCATCCACCACATGGCGCTGACCGTGCGCCATCGGACTACTATTTGTTTCGATGAATGCAGAACTCCCTTAATGAAGTAAAGTTGGCTTCAAGAGAAGCCTGTGAAAATTACTTGTCGCAGTTTTTCGCCGAGAAACCAGAAAAGTTTTACACTGATGGAATATTGCCTCTAGAGGATAAATGGCAAAAAGTGGTCGAGCAAAATGGTACATATTTGGTTCATTAAAGTTCATTATGAATATAAAAATGAAGAAATACGAAATTACTTGTTCGACTACCCAATAATTTAATTGGTGGCTAACTTGACTGTCATAAGAATGAATAATGCTTAATATTTAGTCTCAAGTGCTTGATGCTCAAGTGATTTCACACTTCCGAAGGTCAGAAAAATTCGCGTAAATCAAGCCTCGATAAATTAATATTTAATATTTCAACATATTTCCAAGTATTGTTTGCTAATATTCTAAAATGGTTTAAGCGCTTCTGAGTAACTATTCATTTACTGTTCAGCCCTTGCTGCTTTGTACATTCGGTGTTATTCCTTCATTCGTGCTCTACGAATTCCCATTAATCAAAACAGTAATTTTCGTTTTTTTTTTCGAGTTTTTTCGTCAGTTCTATGACAACACATCTGTGTACATGCCAGGTAAAATTACAAAAGCTGTCAGTCAACCACTTCGTTACAAAACTCCGTGGCGTATGAGCAACCATTGCCGTGAGTAAATACCGGGTGCTGCCGAATTTTCTTTTTTTTTTTTTTTTTTTTTAAATGGAAATGTAGTAAAAATACAGATAAAAACGAAGCACATCCCTTGGGAGCGTCGTTTTGTAGGTGTTCACTATCACTTTACATCTTCTCATTGTCTACGACTGCTTCTTACCTACCGACTACTCCATTACGACTCTGCAGTGATGCTCAGAAATATGAATCTGTACTAAGCGCCATATTCGGTGTTTTCGCGTTTTTTTAATGTTTTTGTTACTTTCGCCACTTTTAAATCGTTTCTCACTTCTTCTCGTATTACATTTTAATTTTTTTCGCACTGTTTGAGATTTACCGCTGCACGCCTCGCTGCGGTAGCTGCCACTTTACTTAAAATACTTTTTTAACTCTTACTCTCTCTCTCTCTCTCTCTCTCTCTAGCGCACTCCACCGACCATAGATTTATCCGCCCGTTATTTGTTTGTGTATTTTGTTGCATGCTTTACAAGTGCTATGCGATATCACACACACTCCATCTAACTGTAATATGCCGTTTCTCTTGGCTCACAATCTCCATTCGCAACCATCCACTGAGGATAGTTTTGCATTGTTTGCTTCGCTTTGTTGAAAATGCAAACGAGTTTCCAATAAAGATTTATTGTGCGCCATAGTTTTGCTCATAAAAATACATTTTTATTGCTTTCTTTCGAATTGTTAATATTGACTAAGTTTCCTGAAAGTGCATTTGCATGGTGGCAGTCGTGGTTTCTACCAGCTGCAGACACACATAAATCATATACATACATATATACGAGTTACATGGGCACCTACGTGAGCACTTAATCCTAGATTCCAGTACATGGTAGAAAAGGAAGCAGCATTAAAATGCACTCATGTGCAGACGCTTTTATTTCTGATTATTTATTATTCAGTAATCAAAGGGTGCGAAAGTGGAAATTAGTTTTCCAGTAATCCAAGTTTGCGAAAAATTATTTGATAAACTTTCGAAAAAACTTTGGCGTAATTGCAAACTCATATTTTCCACTTTCTTCTTTGCAAACTGGTGGCTCATACATACATTTCACACAGCTTACCTTTAATAAAAGTAAACTTATACAGTAATTTATGCAGCCGCAACATTCGCGAAATTGATGAATTGTGTAATATTTATGTTACTTAGCATTTTGATAAAACTTAGCAGCCAAATAAAAGCAGTCAAGTTTTTGTTATTTTAAAAGTCAATGCTTTCAATGCTTAACAGAGATTTGTAAAGCTATCTGAGAACTTGCTGTAAGCTTTAAAATTTTTCATATTGAAGTATTTTTTTCTTCTTTCAGTAATGATGTCTATAGCAAAGCAGATTTTTAAATGTTTTTAAACATTGAAAAAAAAGGAAAACGTAAACGATGCCATTTTACAAGGTAAAAGATATTTCATAAAAATCTCTTTTTCTAAGTTGGTAGTAATGTTATAAATTACTACACACCTCAGTAGTGCGATGCGATTTTTACAATGGATAAAATAACGAACAAACAATTTTTCTGACATTTTATATATGAGGTGTGTTCAAATAGTATCGCAAATTTTGAATTTTCGCGGGTTACGTATATTCGAACATCGAATTTTTTATGGCGTTATGTTATTACTCATGTCTCTCACTTATGCCGACAAGCTCGGCCATTTTGAATGTTCATTTAATTGTTGACAGCTGCTTTGCTTGCACGTGTTTTGGATCGTCTTCGATTTTTACCTATTCAAAAAAATGGATCAAAGAACATGTATCAAAGTTTGTGTGAAAAACGAAATTAAGTGCGCGGATGCATTCCGAATGTTGGCTGTGGCATACGGAGAAGCTACCTTGGACCGAAGCTCAGAAAAAAAAAAAATTGGCTTTTGCACCACGATAACGCCCCTGCTGACACATCGTTGCTTGTGCGCGACTTTTTGGCCAAAACCAATACACTAATGATGCCGCAGCCACAGTATCCCGCAGATCTGGCCCCCTGTGACTTTTTCTTCTTCCCTAAAGTGAAGAGGCCCATGAAAGCACGACATTACGCTTCTCTTGACGAGATAAAGACGGCATCGAAGGAGGAGCTGAAGAAGTTAAAAAAAAAACATGATTTTTCGAAGTGCTTCGAAGATTGGAAAAACCGTTGGCACAAGTGTATAATATCTCATGGAGATTACTTTGAAGGGGACAAAATAGATATTCATRAATAAATAAATAATTTTTGAAAAAACACAAAATTCGCGATACTTTTTGAACACACCTCGTATCTTAACAAATTTCATGTAAGAAACCCATGTGAATTTTCGAAAAGACTTACGGTGGTTCAGCGTAATCAAACCACAAGCCTACAAATGGTACAGAGCAGACTGCTTATCTAAGTATATTTTGGACGGGAAAAATCATTGGCATAAGTTTGGTACATATGGTGGATGTTACTTTGAACACGACAAAGTATTGACGAATATTTAAATATTTTTCGTTTCACAAGGATCGTTCCAAAGTAAATAGGACTTAAAAAAAAAGTAAAGAGGACTTCCGGCAAAATCATTTTTTTTTTTTTTTTTTGTTTTTTTGTTTTAATCAAAATAGTCTCTTTTTGCTTCAATGCTGCTTTTTGCACTGTCCAAAAGCATGTCGAACGAATGGTTTAGATCGTTGGCCGGTATGGCCGCCAGTATGCCGGTGCAAGCGTTTTTAAATGGCCTCTACGTCTGCATACCGCTTTTCTTTCATGGGCAAATGCATCTTTCCGAAAAGGAGTAAGTCGCAAAGTGCCATATCAGGTAAAATCGGATAGTGTTTAATGGTTAAAATGTGATTTTTTATCAAATAATGGGTCACAAGCGTCGAATCGAATTGTTGAAAATTTCGGTGATCACGAATTTTGATTGGCGCACATATTGATCGTCATTTATGTCCTCATGACCACTTTGAAAACGAAAACCACTCATGCACTCTGCTACGGGATAGGCAATCATCGCCATAAACTTGTTTCATCATTGATTAGATTTAAAGATTTACGATACTTAAAACGCAATAACTTCACTTCTAATCAATGAAATTTCGTGAAATGAAACTCACTTGACAATCGATAAAGATAGCAGATTCTAACGCATCAGTCGATATATAGATGGCGCCACCAGGTGGCACTCGATTCAAAAAGTCCTGTTTACTTTGGAATGCTCCTTCCGGCTGCTTTTTTTGTCACAATGTATATATTATATATTGATGCATGTCTATGAATATCTAGTAAGCACTTAACCTAACAAATAATTATACGAAACCATTTTTGCAGAGTAGTAAAGTTCTTAAAAACTATTATTTAAATTAAGTGTGTTCTACATATTTTCTATAAAATATTGATATACACATATAAAGCTTCAAGCTAATATCTTTTAAACATAAATAAATTTTATTTAAAAATCGTAGTAAACCCTTGTTGAAGAGCACCAAGTCGTCTACAAAATCTATGAAACGAAAACATAGCTGCAATTTTTGCCCTATAAAAAGGATGCAACCTTTAACCCAAAATCAAATAAATATACATCTTTAAAAAAGTCATTATCTAAAACCAAATTGCTTGCTCTACAGAAAGGATCATAATAATTTTATATGCAACTAGCTGATTCCGCAGCCCTTGTACTGCGTGAAATTATGTGTCTTGAAATGAGAGGAAAGTTTATATCACATTATATTGTCTTTGTCATTTATTTGTTATTTTTCTACAGTTTTTACTATCCTTGTGTCCTTTTGATTGTCATGGAAATGCAATTTTCTCCTAATAATGAATATACGCGAACTGAAATGGCAAATCTTAGAGCTAAAAGGAATTCGCAGAATCTAGCATTCTGCTCCCTTAGATAGCTGCGGCACAATCTGCAGGATTCCATGACACAGTTTCATCGCATTAAGATTGTGAAACATAATATTGACAGACCCACCTTTGAGACGCAAATGATACTGCGGCATATTAAGCCTTTCCAAAGAATTTAGAAATTCGACTGGATAATTCACGACTTCGTCTTCATTATCAAGACAATCGAACGATTTGTATGTGCGCAAATCTCCCGGAATTTGACTTTGAATCTTCCGATTTAAGTCAGTAATATCGGTATTTTTGGCAGCTAAAATTGCGCGTGTACTCGAGCAATCGTAGCTACGATAATTTGGCCAATTACATTCGTAATTAGTTCATCTTTCGTTGAAGTGAATTGACAAAAGGCAGGTGGAGAATTAAAATCACTGGAAGTATCAACCGAAATTTGCCCATTTCTAGTTCCTAGTGAATACGATATAAAATGTCTTCGGCAATGTCATTCGTATTCCATAACTGACGAGGATTTGAAGTGTGATATGTTGAAATGATCGTCACGGAAAGTGTGCGAATTTAATTTTCATTCGAAGTAGCTGTCACATCGCCCATCGTTTGATTCCAGTGATAATCATGTTCCACCAATTGTAATTGCTGGCTTGCTTCTCAAAAAGTTGCACACACCGTACCATCCACAGTACGCAATGACTCAAATGAAGTATAATCGCATACATGAATCAAAAGCAACCGAAGGTATAAACAGTCGTCGTTTTTCTGGTGGATTGTGTAAATTCGTTCTGATGCATTAGTTGAGAACACACCTGGATGTCAATCTACTGTTTGGCCTTGCTTTCTGCATAACTATTTCTTCAACGATGCATTCCATTTATAACATCAATATACATATTTCCGAATACAGCAATGTTCTCGCAAACGGATCTCTGACGAAAGTTAAGAAAAAATTCGTCAAGGTCAATATGGGTTAAATACACTGAAATTAACTGCGAGACGCACAACAATCGGAAAACTTTCATGAATTGCAAAAGTGAATATCGTACAATGCGCTTTAGATCAGTTCATGTATCGACCGTATCGTTCAAGACCAAAATATCGATTTCACCAAACTACAATACTCAATATTGGCATGAGTTTTGAATGTAAATTAGACAATAGTGGTGAATATAGTAGGATCCATGTGTTGCCAACTTCGATATTCACTCCTCTAAAAGGAATGCTGAATGTTCTGCTATTGTTGTCTGGTGAGTGACACCGATACAGTGGAAATCCATCATTTCTAGTTTGTGTTTCCGAAAGAAAAGCACGTGGATAGTGTTTCGTGCAGTTATTGTCAGCCATACTCACCGAAAAGGGATTGTAATGTTCGAAAGGTCCATGAATGTTATTGGTTTTCACCACTTCGAATAATACTGGATCTTTCTCTGGAATTCAGGAATTTCCGCAGAAATGATTTCATCAATTTGATCTGGTGTAACCACAATTCAAAGAAGAATATCTACGTGCGACCAACCTCTCTTTTGTCACCGAACAGTACATCTAGCACCCAACAGCACCATCAAACATCGTAACTGTTGTGTGAAAAGTTGTGCTATGACATCGTGAGTTGATTGACCGTGATCCTTAATTCCGCAGCGCATCCTGGGAGTGCTTCTTGCCTTGCTTTGCCTTGGGCTGCCATACATTGATGGCAAAAAGAACGCCGACCGATATTAGGGCGACCTCTTCGTGGCTTCGTAACAAATGTCAATCTGCAATTGATCTCTTTGTGCAAAACACATGAAAAGTATTCACTGAATAATTTTCAAAACATTTTCTTTTGAATGGCCGAAATAAAAAAGCAAGCGACTAAAATTGAACGATTCAAATAATTTAAAAATCAAAATATTGAAAAACAAAAAAATTAAAGAAAAAAAATTTTATGGAAAAAAGTTACTTTTAGCATAGTCCAATTTTCCGACTTTTTCTCATGAAAATTGTAAGGTATTTTTATTTATAAACGTTCCCCGATCCACAACGAACAACCTCTGAAAATTTGGTCAAGCGTGGTGAATTCAGTCGTTTGTATGGGAAAAACATTTGGGCTGTTTTTAGGGGTTTTCCGGCAATTATTCGAATTTTTCTCAACGTGAAAACCATCTTTCAACTTCAAAGAACATTTGAAAAAAAGAATTGACCAAATTGGTCCAGGATGTTGTTTAGTTATGCGCTTAGCAACACATTTTGCGATTTATTTTTATAAATAAAGATAAAAATTACGCATCAAATATTTTGTATTTTTTTTAAGAACACCATGCCGTATAAGCAACACCGAATGATTAAATCACTTGCATAAATGCACAGGCCATTTGATGTACAACTTTTACTGAATATGACTTTTAAGGGAATGCTTGTATGGAAAAAATCAATACTACCAATTTGTAAGGGCGTTTGTACAAAAAAACAAAAACAAGGTTGCTATCCAGCTCTCAAGTAATTGCTCAAGAAAAAATATACATTATTTCTCAAGTAATTTTGACAGCTGGTTACAAATTGTGAATGATCCACATTAGAAGAGCAAGAGAGAATTAACAAAGAAAATAAACTTTGTTAGTATTATGTATGTATGTATATGTGAAGTAACATAAATATTTTCATTGCGATTTAAGGAATGATGATTGGTAAGTTTTATACAACATTTCAAAAGCAAATATACTTCATAATAATGAATTTAACTAATTTATGACGAATTTAACGATTACTTTGAATTTCGTTCAAGAAACAATTGTTGATTTGATGTTTCTTCGTAAAACCAGGTTTGCCATATTCGCATTTTATTGAAAAAAAGTATTAAAAGTCAGTACTAGATTACATTAGAGCTGCATACTAGCACAAGTAAATTTATCGCAGGAAAGTTACTTGACCGTCTCTTAAGCGTTTTTTTATATGAAGCTTTTACATTTCTTGAGAGCTGGATACTAAGCTATGCTTGGTAAATAAGGGACACCCTAATATACATATTTGTATATATTTTGTTTTAAGTCTGAAATTTTTAAACTTTTTTCAGTTGAACCACATGTGTGCGAATCATATTGGGAAAACTTGTTCATAACCTGTGGAAACATTCTTCGCGGAACTTATGAAAGTGATTATAGCACAGTTTGGAGATCTCTAAACGTTTTTGAACCGAATTTAACTCGCTAGATCACCGACGACCACAAATAGTGGCCAGAGAATCTATGTCTGCATTGTAATCATATATCACCCTATAAAGTTAATAAGCAAAACTTCCTCGAAATAAAATGGTTTACACAATACTTCTTTCTAACATATCAAAAAAATCTTATTCTGTATGTAATAGGTTGATAGCTTAAATAAGAATTGACGAAATTAAGCTTTACACGTCACAAACTCCAGAGATCGAATGGGAGAACTACTGTGCTAATAGATGAATGTGTCGTTCATTATATTTGAATAAAAGAACTGGACACTTTTGGCTGCTTATAATGTGGTTAGGTTTCAAAAACTGATTAAATCGATTCGGTCATGCATACCAAGTACAGTGGTTTTCAAATTTCGGGTTGAATTTATCTTAAATAGTCCATACTTTTCTACCAAAACTAAGTGAAATGTTGCATTGATATACAATAAATTTTGGTAACTTTCATAAAGATATTTTTTTTATAAATATAAATCGCTTTATTTGTTTAAATATTGACTCGTTTTTGGAAAAAAAAAATTTTTCATCCTTTTTCATTTTTAGAAATTATTTGAAAAACTTTGAGATTACAAAAACGTTTGAATTCAATAAACAGAACACATGCTGTAAATCATTTTCATTGCCTTATGAAATGCATGTGAAGCATATTAAAATAAATATTAACAAAAGTCTAATGAACCAAATAAGCAAATATATCAAATTATAGGTTATTATATAATGTTTTATGTTTAAGCATATAAATTTCGTTTGGGAATATACCATTATTTATTATAATACGAAACGCTTAAAAGAATAACAGCCTTGCAATTGCGTAACATTCACATTTTACTCGTTTCGTTGTTGCTGTAAATGCTTTTGTTCTCTATCGCTGGCAAAACACCGCACAAATGCAATTCACCGGCGTGCCAGTTGTGGAGCAAGCAACAAACCATTGGCATGCAATGCCAGACCAATAAACTGCCAATGAAAGCATTTAGTTGCCAACTAAAGCAACAACAATAGTGAATGTAGAGTCAGAAATAGCGGAAAAACCGCAGCCAAATCGCTTTCGTAATCACCATTATCTGCACATTTTTGTCAACACCTTTTTATTGGCGACCACAGTGACACACAGGTAGATACAGCAAGTAATGCATTTCGTAGGGTTTTGTTGGTGTTTTTGTGTAAATCAGCGATAATTTCATTTGCATTATCATTTTAAAAATAAACATTTTGGTCGGTTAATGGTAGAGAACATCATTTATCACGTAAAGTACGAACACCCACTTACACAAACGTATAGTGATACCCAGTAAACAAAACACTTACGAAGTCATAGTTATTACGTAGAAGCGCGTTCCTTTATACCCTAAACAGTGTCTATTAAGTTTTCTATACAGGTTTTAACATGCAAAGAACAATGATGGAAATGCTTCAAGTATACACAATATATTATACATAAATGATAAACGAGACGAGCTCAACAGCAAATCGTACTAGCAAATCGATCAAAATCAAGTTTTTTTATGACTCATTTTTTTATTTGACAATATATATTTTAGAAAACAAAGCAATATGTATTTCAAAACCGATCAAAATCAACAAAAAAAAAAAAAAAAAAAAAATTTTTGATACTCAGCATTCATTATTAGATAATATTCGACCGAATAGACCACGTCCAGCAAGCAGTGTAGAAAATATAGAGAGTATGATCTATGTTAAGATGATTAAGATGGTCTTGAACTCACTTTAGGTTGGGTTTGGTCAGATGACAGATCTCTCAGCATGGCATGCGCTCACACTTCATCTGTTAAGTACAGTCCTTTGGGAAGTCACATGGAAAAATCCGGTAGCTATGTTCAAAAGTGCCTTGATCTATCAGAAATCTGCTTAAATGTTTAATTTCTACATTCATTACTTCACCCGTATAAAAAAAAAAGTATGAAATCTAAAGAGTTTTTATATTGATAAAAAAAACGCGGTTCATTCGAGGAGAAAGTGTTCAGATGATGRGTCCAGTCTTGAACCACAAGAAGCCAACGGACCTCCTACCCGTACCCACTCGGCATTTACTAATTCTTAGATGCCTGCCCTAGCAAGCCCATTAGCTTTACAGTTTCTAGCAACACCACTGTAGTCAGGCACCCAAACCAGTTTTATCCGAAAATAAGTCGATGCTAGATACTCATGTAACTACTTGGTTTCATTTAAATATCTTGTTTAATATTCAAAATTGAACTAAACTATCTGAAATTACTTGTTATTTCACACAGTACGACTTGGCTAGTATTTTGTAAGTGTATTCTATAAAAACCTCTAATATAAGTTTTAAGATCAAACATTTCATGGTTTATTTATTTAATTATATTTTGTTCTTAACAATTCTTAGATTTTTTGAATATAAGTGAAGAAAACTTCCTGTATACTTACCTTTTTTATATGCAAATAGTGATGAGCTCCTATGTTTTATAGCAAATTGACCTCGGGTAAACTGAACAGGTGACTTGATTACTTGCTTTTCTCTCTTTTGCACCGCCGAAGTGCTTGTCAGTTCTGCTTCTGCCTAGATATTTCGAACAATATCAACAAATGATTCTTTGGTAAGCGTTTTCTATGAGTTATTTCACACTAGGTCTATTAGGAAGCACTTCTATGTATGCTGTTTGATGATGCGAGTTTCTCAATACAGTAACCATTTTATACTTTTTAGGATTATATTGAACAGTGTTGACTTGTCTATTGAGGAAGAAAAGACTGCTTAGTACTGTCAATCGTTTTAATTCCGGGTTAGTGACACAAACCGGCAAAAAGAGCTTATTACTTCTTATGCCATGCCCACCAATGTCATATTATTATTCTGTAAAAATAATCAGAAATCTTGAGTTGTAGAAAACTAGATCCGATACTACCCGTTGACCTTGCTTTCGCTCTGGTTGTACAGCAGCTGTATCTTTCCCAAATATATTTAAAATTTAGACAGAATTTTGTACGCATATCCGACACCTTTATCCCATATTTAATTGACCTACCCTTCAAACAAACAGTAGGCGTAAGTTAGCTTCCCATTTTTCGAATAAATCTCGAATTGCAGCTAGTTTATCGTACACTCTTTAAGCTCTTCGATTATCAATGTTATAGGACCTCAGTACACAACTTATTTCCAAAAGGCTTGTAAATCACATTACAGCGTGAAAGATTTACTGCAACACTGGGGTGTCGTAGAATTATATTATAAAGTAAACCATTCAATTATTTTGAATAAACTTGATCTTCTTGGTTTCAACCAATATTTCTAAAATGGGTTGCTTATTATCTTAGTAAAAGAATTCAACAAGTCATATTTAACAATACTCTTTCCGACATAATCAATGTTCCTTCAGGCGTTCCTCAAGGTAGCCATCTTGGACCAATTCTGTTATTTTTATTTATTAATGACATATCATCTGTTGTTAAGTTTTCAAAAGGGTTGTTTTATGCTGACGATGTAAAACTTGTTAAATCATTCACCTCGAATAGCGAAAGATGTCAGTTGCAAACAGACTTAAACAACCTAGTTTTTTGGTGTGTTAGAAATGACATGCCATTGAACCTTAAAAAATGTAAAACGATGTGCTTTGCACGTAGATCTGTAGACGGTACTTCATGCGTAATACAAAACTTTAGGTTGGAGCAAGTATGCAGTTTTGTTGACTTGGGAGTAACAATGGACCCCAAACTCAATTTTAATCTTCACACATCTTCCATGGTTTCCAAAGCTAAAGGTGCTCTTGGTTTTGTTAAACGTTGATCTAAAGAATTTAGAGATCCGCTTACCACAAAAATTCTTTTTACATCTTTGGTGAGGCCTATATTAGAGTATGCATCTGTGGTATGGAACCCTTGTTATCAAGTTAATTCTGAGAAAATAGAGTCCGTTCAAAACCAATTTTTACTTTTTGCCTTAAATTATTTGCATTGTGATTCTAATTTAAATCTTCCCCCTTACACTAACCGTTTAAAGCTTATAAATCTCCCTGCACTCGCTAGTCGTAGGGAAATGCTTGGTATAATATTTCTTGTAAAACTCATCAATGGGTCAGTCTGTAGCCCATCTCTCTTGTCTGATATTAATTTTAACATTACCGCTCGCTCTACCAGGCAGTTTAGACCTTTACTTTTAAAATTTTCTAGAACAAATTTCGAGTTAAACGAACCATTCCGCCGTATATGTCACGATTTCAATTCTCATTCCAGCACATTTGATCTAACAGATTCACTCTTTACCATTAAAAAAATTATTTTATCTATGTACTCTTAACAAGTAACTTTTAAAAATTATAAACTTTAATCTAATTCTTAGTTTTGGCTGTTGAAATTTTTGTTTCTGTAGTTGAGCAGCTTAAGATCGCAACGCTTAAAACTCCCTTGCCTTTTATGACTCGGATCGCGGATTGTGCCCCTCGCGGCGGTTGGTCGGGAGGAGGGTAAGCGTTGGGTATTATTATTATTATCACTCGGTTCATTTGCGCTTTATAAAATATCCACAATGTCTGTCTTTTTACAGAAAAATTAATTGGTTTAATTGGCTTTTTCGAAGCGAAATCCTAGAAGAAAATCCAAAATTGTGTATCTTTTATGAAATAGTGACATATCTTTTATAAAAAACAAACATGAAAAGGTCACGCGGTGACCTGAAGGTAAAAGAAGCGTTAATTTCATAAGATTTCAGCACTATGCCTACTTAAAAAGTGTAAACTTTTCATGAAAACATATCAGAAGTTTGCCGTTAAAAATATATAATTAATATATAGAAATTGGTAATGAGTTATACTAAACAGTCATCATCTCATCTATTTCCATTAAGAAATTCCTTCGATTTTTGTGGAAAAGGGAGAAATATAAAGCAACAAGTTGAAAAAAAAAATTACATAAATTCATTAAAGAAAATTTCTATACATTCTCTTTACTGGGTAGCCAGCTGCATGTGGCAGCCGTACATAGCCGCATTATCATGGGCGTTAAAGGTGGAACGTGCGCGGAATTGCACCTGCTGCAGCAATTTTGAATTTTCGAAATTGTTCACAATTTTGCGGCACCGCAATCGCCGCATTGACAAATCTCTGCGTCATCGTGCTCGAGCAGGCGCTACAATAGAACCAGAACCAACAGCAGCAACAACAGCAGCTTTACGGCTGCACGCCAACAGCCTTTATTGTAGGGCGCACATTGACGTGCTGGGATTTCGAACCGCACCTAAGCCACCGACCACCACAAACGCGTCGCGCTAACTGCAAAATACATGGCTCGGCTAGCGGGTCTAATGCATCTCAGTTGCAACCGCGCAACAAAATTTACAGCCGTACCTCAGCTGTGATTGCTAAGCAGCTTATTGGCCTGGTTGGGAATACTTAACTTAAATGCAAGCTCGAACACAGTACTTATACAAATAGTGCGGAACTAATTAAGGCCGAAATAAAAATAGCAAACATGGCTAACAACGCTGCCGACGGAAACAAAACTGGTAAAGTGTTTCTTATTTCCAGATAAAAAGAACCTTACTGAAGTGATATTTGAAGGAAACATTTCGAAGATTTTTATTAATCTTTGCATGATAATGTTTTTGAGGGCAATGTTCTGTTCAAAGCGACTGTTCCAGCTGTTCAATTTCAATGTCCAAACGGACTTGACCTACATAGAATACAAGTATATGGATTTATAAAAGGCAATTGAGAAGTAAGGTCGACCAAAAACAAAAATCTACAAGTCACTGATCATCTCCATCCTTCTTTAAGATGCAGATGCATGGGCGATGACAACATCTAATGAGTCGACGTTACGAGTTTACGGTGTACACGCCAGTAAAGACTAAGAAGAAGAGGTAAATATTTTCGTTTCAATAAAAATTTTTGAAAAAGAACTTCAAAATTTACAGATTTGTACAAAATAACGGAGATCCTCTATAGTTTAAAATTTTCTTTATAATTTTATCAAGTATCTCAAGTTTTAAGCGACTTAGGGGATAGAGAGATAAACAACAGATGGCTTGGACGTGGATCAATGTATAATAAATTTTTTTATTTATTTGCATATCCATGTGGTATTTGTTGACGTAACCGCATTGCTACATATCAATCATTAGCTTAATATTTACTACTGTGGCCAAAAAATAGTAAGACTTTTTAATTTAAATTTCGAGCGTAAACCCATTTGTCAAAAAATTTTTTTTTTTTTTTTTAAGGTTGTTATAACTTTTAGTGAATTCTGTGCCAAATTTCACATCAAAATATTATAATAATAAGTGTTTAGTACACGCTTGTCTTTCTGAGGTACATAAAGTGCATTCGGCGACTTTTATGATAGGTGAAATTATTCAACAAAGAAGTTCCCTTAAATTTTGCGCAAGGAAGCAAATTTCTTGTCGCGAGAAAGTGTTTTCGAATGGTTCAAATTATTAAAAGAGGGTCGAGGACGCGTTGACGACGAACCAAGTCTAGTACGGCCATGAACATCAACTAATGATGAAAACGTCAATAAAATAAGGAAATTGGTGCTGGATGATCGACGATTAGCAGTCAGAGGAGCTTTGTTTGTTTTGAATATCGGAAGGATCAGTAGAAACCATTTAGAAACACTCTTTGGGCCAAATTTTCAAACAATATCGTGCCGCAACTACCGTTTTCGCATTATTAATCTCCGTATTCGCAAACTCAAATGACCGCTTCGGGGAAACCGGAATCAATACGCGCCTTGAAGACTATTCCGGAAATTAACCTTAACAACTGTTTCGAGAATTGGAAAAGCCGTTGGTGCAAGTGTATTGGGGAAAAGGTGGATTACTTTGAGGAGGATTACTAGATTTTAAAGAATATATAAAATTGTAAAATTATGAACAAAGTTTTATTATTTTTTCCTCATAGTATGACTACTTCTAAAACAACTAGTCAAACCTAGGTCGAAGATGCGTTGTAGCTGGGTATCTGGGTAGGAATAACTTTATAAGTATGAGATATTCCGTAAGTAGACTAAATAAATTTTTCTACAATCAAAAAAAATGCTTTGTCCATGCAAATATATTATGATACTTGTCGAAATTTAACATACAACTTCTGGTGCTCGAAATAAAGAAATTTTAATGCACTGCGCGGAACTTTACCAGCATGGGAATTCACTGTTCCAGACCAACTAAGAATAACTAAGGTACTAAAGAAAATAAAAGTTACAGTAAAATAGCTTGAATAACTTTCTGTAAAAACGAAATTGCGCTTTTGGGGTTAAAAGAAGCATTTCTGTGTTTCTGCGAAATATTAAAAGGCGAATTCAATTTGTTTGTCAAATGGTTGACTAAATTATGCTAGAGTTGTTATTGTTTTACTATAGTAAGAGATTTAATGGCAAAACCATACATTTGGGATTAAAAGTTTGAAAAACTTGCCGTTATAAAGAATGTAGCATTAATATTTTTGAAAAGTTTAGCCATGAGCACTGACAGTAGAAAATTTGAATAATAATTCCATGAACTTCAAAACTTTTACTATATAATGGTTAATGGCATATATTTATAAATACGTTAAGTAGAATTAATTAAATTATTTTTCTACTTGCAAATTTCCTTAAAGTATCCAATGCTTCAGTATGGACTTGGTCGAACTCTATCTATTAGAAATTACGTTAATCAATCAGCCACAATCGAAATTGCAAAGTGCTATACATGTGCAATCGGCGTTTTAGTCTCCAATCCATTACATTCGCGTATGCTTCATATGTTTACGGTTTTACATACTTACACTAGCTTCGTAGTTTTGAGAAATATCACTTACGTTAATAAGTTTAACAGCGCCCAGGGTTGCGCCTTGTGAGAGTTTTAGTTAGTTACCAGTGTTGGGTTGAGCGGAAAGCGCTAAGCATGTTTCTTAATGGATACTTATCATATTGCAATCACTTTTGTTTAGGTGAAGGCGGTCACCAATCAATCTTAAAAGACATGCGGTTTATTTAGTATTTATGTAGTATGTATATATGCATATAAGTATATACTCGTATATAAACATTATTTGCATTTGCGCTAACTTCAGCTATTCTATTTTATTACATTGAAAAAATTTGCGAATAGTAGTGAATAGTACATCACTTTAGACATAAAATTAGCAACGGTTTCGGCTGATTAGTCGCCACTTTAGCAGTATAAAGAAAAGTATTTGGTGGCTCAATATGTTTAGAAGAAAGGCAAAAGTGTTTCTGGCAAATACGTAGGTTTTGATTTATTATAATTAAAAAACGAAATTACACATCTACTGCACTCGACTCGCCATTGCTCTGCTCGCTGCTAAAACTATAGAAGCAGTAATAAGTGAGTTAAATTGGTATAACGGCTGTCTTCTGTGCTACTACTTACATCAGTGTTATAATTTATTCTTTGATTTTAAAAACTTAAGAGCTAAAAACAATTATAGTAGTTTAGAGAAAACAAATCCAAGAGGTTCTTCTTCTACAGGACCAATTTGCATCGATTCATTGTCCAACCAGAGCCGCGGTTGTTATGGATTGAAGAAGTCGCACGATAGGGATTCGCCTTGTCTGAAACCTCGTTTGGTATCGAACGGCTCAGAGAGATCCCTCCCAAGAGGGTGTGCCTATCCTTTTTTTTTTTTAATGTTTTTTTTCCAAGATTTAGCGCATAGTGAATATATTGTCAGTTGTTGATTTTTCAGGTCTAAAACCACAATGATAAGGTCCAATCAGTTTGTTGAGGGTAGGCTTTAATCGTTCACACAATACGCTCGATAGAACCTTATATGCAATGTTGAAAAGGCTTATCCCACGGTATTTGGCGCAGATTGTTGGGTCTCCTTTTTTGTGGATGGGACAGAGCAGATTTAAAATTCTACAAAGTAGCTGAAGCATGCTCCTTATCATTTCTTCGCCGTTATTCAAATAGTCTCTGCTGGTAATCCATGGATCACACCGCTTTGTTGTTCTGCAGGTGGAAAATTGCTAATCATACTTCTTCATGGTCAGGCAATGGAACATCTGCTCGTCGTCATAAATTTAGAGGATCGTAATTATAATCTCCAGATGTTATGCTTTCGCTGCCATTGCACTGTGATTGCCACTTCTCGACGTCGAACGTTCCTTGTGTTTGTTGTTGTTGTAACAGCAGAATTCTGCCGAGTTGACAGTCCTTGGCCGGATAAAAATCCGGGTCGGTTCCGATTTTCGTAGACCCGACTGCCGTGGGAACGGTTCCTTGTGTTTGCTTTCGTTCGTTTTTTGCTACAAAAGTCGGGTGCGTACCTTGGCTGCAACAATATAGTGGTCATAGTCAATGTTAGAACCTCAAAGCGTACGCACGAAACAAAACACTCGATCTGGTTGGTGGCTTTTCGATCCGAAAACAGAAGACAAATTCGACCAATCTCAAAATATTTGGAGACGTTTCATCAAATCGCTCTTCTCTTCCGGAGATATTTTTAATAACTTCACTTTCATGCGGATTGTGGCTATCATCCACCGGAATAAATTCCAAGATTCGGCGACTGACCGATGAATACTAAAACTTCCCCAACCCCGAATCCAATACCAAATTTTCTCTCCGTTGGAAATCACTGTAAGAAATTTCACAAGTACCTACTCAGTCTCAGTCCATGTCTCGTTTTTCGCTTCTTAGACGACGTCAGTCAGTCAGTCAAACTTTTCTCTAACGAGGATATCAACCATCTGGACAGCGGCATCTTCCCTATTAAGGGACCGACCACTTCAGGTGTATGCCTTCAAATCGTAATTATTAATACATTTGCGGTGGTCGTCGTTAAAAAAGGCGTATCTCATTCGACGCTGTTGTAGCGGCGGATCCCAAACACAACGGGAAGGATAGTTCGCCTTCTCACTATAGCTCGCCTTCAAACGTATATGCTTTGGCTACCCAAAGGATACTTGGTCTAAGACCGGAAGTCGTGAACTGTTGAGCCATGTGTAAACGAAATCATGTCTCCCAATTGAATGGCGCTTAAAGAACATTGCTCGCTTGCGAGAACTTCTGCACATGGCTCCATCCTCCTTGGTATACCAAAAACTCATAAAAAATGTATAATTATTTTTAATGCCGAAATTGAATTTATCCAAATAGAAGACACTTTACAAATCCCTTCTGAGGAAACAACCAAAGATGACAATGAATTTAGCATTTGTGAAATTTTCATAAAAAGTGAGATTTTTGAAAAACAAATTTAATTTTTTTTTTATTTTTTTTTTTTGAATTATAGGATATACCCGTCGGCGTTAAAAAAGGTCTTACACTGCAATTTTTCATTGAACTAGAGGATATTCTTTGTACAATGACATGCAATGATCGCATGTACCCTTAATGAAACTACTTGTATCCATTATGCTTTCTGTAGACAGCCATGCACAATTTGGTGCTTGGTGAATTCTAAATATTCTTTGTCGGGCTTGGGATAGAGCAGGACATTCACAGAGAATGTGAAAACTATTTTCTAATTTTTTTATATTTTAGTTGCGGCAAATATTCTTCTAAAGCAAACCCATTTTTAACACATGTTCTCTAAAATTCCACTTTTTCCTTACAGTAGCAATAAGTACATATGTATATACATACCTCTCTCTTCATCGTTACTAGTGGTCACGTCATTAACATTTCGTTTAAAGAGGCTCCTAACTTGGTCAACTCGTTTGCTTTTTCGCTGTTGCAAATTTGATCAGTACTCAAACGCAATAAGTTTGTATATTTATAAATATTCCAGACTTAACTGCAGATTTAATCAAGTATTTAACACCTTTGAACCACTGCCATCAATAAATGTCATATACTCGGAGCGCTATGAACTTCGCTTTTTATTACTCATTCAGAACAGAAGTCGGACACAGAATTTTATCCTTCAGAATAGTTGGTTAATTCAATTAATGACATAGAATGACCTTCGAGACACTATTTGCCAGAGATATAAGAATTAATTTTTAGGTGCGTACTGTGAGCCTGCAATTGTTTAACGAATAGTATAATACTAATTCAAGAACATTTTCGACGCATTTCATTTAACAGAAATTCCTTTTATAGCAACTGTCAAAAAAGTGTTGTCAAAATTGTAATCTATTACAATCCACCAACACAGCACAGCAAAGATCCCTCAACACCCCGCTACATGTGGAGCAATAACTCTCTGCATATTAATAAAATCGCACAACTACATGCAGGGCAAAAGTGATTGCTTCAAAGAAAAACTGCAATCACAACTCACTCCTCAACATTTCATTCGGTTATTCAGTCATTCATTTTATCCATTTCATTCTGATTTTAAGATGTTGGCGAAAATTAAAATGTGCATTCATGTATGCTCTTGCACATTTGGGAATTCAAACAAATAAAATCATAAAGTTGAATACGAAATGCCAGCACACAGCACATACATACACACTCACATACAAAAATATGTACATGAGTGAGTGTGATTAAGCACCAGTGAGACCGCAAGCGAGTTGGTATTTAAATACGGCATATTTATTTTAACATAAGAAAATTAATATCGTAACAAAACTTGCTAAAGCGATTTTCGTATTTCATTGTTGAGGGACAGGCGCATTTGGCATATTAAAATTGTTGGCTCGGAAAAAGTGGATGTTGATTGTTGCATGTATTTTGCTGTCATGTTCTAGCACGGGCAGGACATATATTGTTCTTATGTAAAGCACAAGTTTTCAATAAAATAAATTTATATTTATACAGTTGCATATGCGTTAAATGGTGCTGGCAAATTAATATAAGTGGATAAAACTTTTTCGAATTGATGCTTCAAAGAATCTGAAATATTTCTATGAAAATTTTCTAGTGTTGACCAAATTTTATTTGAATGTGGTTTCAGATTTCTATATTATAGTTTCATTTTAGTTTCTTTATTTTTTCAAAAACATTGTGCTTTATGCAATATGCTGGTATCACTAGAGGGTGGACTGAAAATTCGTATCGTTTGGAAAGTATACTTTTGGACAGATGTTATTATTCATAATAATAACCGCTATAAGGAATAAAAACGTTCAACTGTTCAATACAAATTTTTTTTAGAAACAAAAAATTTTTTTNTTTTGTTTGGCTTTTGCTTTCAAATGGGTTTCAGTCTATGTGGTAAATTCTTTATTGCGGCTCAGTTTTTGTCAGCGAGCGCTTTCTTTATATCTTGGTACAGGAAATGGTGATATGGTCAGATTTGAAGTAGCCATATTCCATATGAAGATACAATTCGAAACCTAATTTATTCACATTTGTCATAGAAGCGGTCAAAGCTAATCAAGTAGTGGACGACCTTACTAGGTGTAGTATCAAGCTACCTCCATATTAAACATGACTCTTCGGAAAACATAGAACTGAGCTCCCTAGAAAATGTACCCTTAATCGACTTCTCCTAGAACGGTAAAGAGCAGGTATTCCCCTGTCTTCGTGTACTTGGGCAAAAGGTCCATGGAACCATTAGGTGTCCTAACTGGGCACTGTGTCATTGCCACAGACGCAGTGAGGTTAATGATTTTCGAGCAACTCGTCAAAGTTTCAGGGAGGAAGATGAGCTGCAAACACCTAGATATTTTTTCTTTCACTGTCCAGCTTTTGCCACATTAAAATTGAAGCATCTCGTTTGCCATACCTTCAACAAACCCGTCGAATTGGTATACATGTATTCATTTAAAAATTTCTGACCAGCTACATATATCCGCTTTATAGACGGACGGCATTTTTGATTCATGCTTAGGAGTTCTCGGCATCGCATCGGACAAGCGTCTCTAGCAATCCAAGTGGAATTCTTCATGGTCTCACGGAAATCAACCTATTATAATTAGGGTAGCCAGCAGTTGAAATTCGACCAATAGAAAACTCAATCACTTAAATTTTATTGAAGAATTTGAACAAGCTGTGAACAAATGCTAAAGTAAATTATGGAAACAAATTTGCAAATAGAAATAAAAAAAAATTAAACGCATAATTCATTCTCGTGCAAAAATATTTACTCTGTTTCTGATTTTGGCTAAATTTTTCCGTAAAGGAACAATCGAATCAAATAGGAAATTTGAATACACTGTATACATTGTGTACTGTATACATCCGTTATTCATGATCGGAAGGTTATCGGCATAAGAATCATAAATTTCGTATAAGACCAAATTTTTCCAAAGAAACACATTCTGACGGAATTTATTGCGTGCATCCTTCAATTGATCTCATTCAACTTTCAATTGATCGCAGTATGAAGCGCGAGCAGAAATAACCTCGACCAATGAAAACACGCCACCGCGTTTGTAGTTCTTGTAGTCGCTTAATTTGGACCCACGCATTTTTACTTGTGCTTCCGTTACGAAAAATTAACATTGTGCACTTGTGCATATCTCTCCTTTCTAACGGATTAGGCTTTACTCATATTAGTCAGGAGGAACACTTTCAAAAAGGGAGCATAGATTTATAAGTTAACGTAATTATTTATAGGGAAGATGATATTTATCTATCTAGTACATATTCCAAGGCCGGCCAAAGCATGATCAGACGTTGAAATTTACATAAAATCTAACTGTGTAAAGGTGTTTGCTCAATAGCGATTTGACTTAATCTGGTATATTTTGAAGTCAAAAGATTTTAAGCGTTAGCTGCAGGCTGCCAGACTTTACTACAGACCATCTTTAATTAGATAACAATATAAAAATTATTAGGTCTACAACTTTGCTTCCGCCATTTTTTTTTTTTTTTAATGTATAACAACGGCCCAAAAGTTGTTTCCCTCAAAAAACAATACTTCGTTAACACACGAAATGCTTTATGATCCATTTTTTTGTAAACTAACACAAGTTGCTTTACAAAAATTCTATATATTTTTCTTAATTCCCAATAGAAATCATATAGATGGTATTACTCTATTGGTATTACTCTACAATAGTATTGTCTATGTATGGTCCTAAGCCGTACTTTTCTTAGAATTAAAAAATTTCCCGCAAATGTCTAGAATTCGGCTCAAAATCACACATCTCTACAAATATTTTGTTGGGTTAATATTGGCACAAATGTCTAAGATCGATATAAAACGATTTAATCGATTTGATCGACCAGTGCTTGACCCTAGAGACATCTATTTGAAAACTGCGGAGACCTAATATATTTTTACCGGAAGTAAATTTGTTTCTGATATTCGCGTCTGCGACTTGGCGCACACGTCGCAGTTTACAGTCATAACTTTGAAGTCGTAAATAATTTAGCCTATCAACGCCAACAAAAGTACCATCCTTGCAATTCAAAGCAGCATCATTCTTGCGAGTAGGTACTACTTTAAACCGAGAGACCATTGACATAGTTCGACGAATCGAGATGCCGCGGCTGCGCAGGCTAAGTCATATCGAACAATATGAAAGATAATACTCCAACTTTAAAAGTTTTTGATTCAGTACTCCGTTGGAGAGATTAGGTGGAAAAGCACCTGGCTGCACTTTGTATCTCGAATTGGCGCCTAAGCGCAAAAAGAAGAAACGACTGGCGCGCTGTTATTAAACCGTCTATAATATTATAAGGCCAAACAAATATCTTTATCAGTCCAAATTTGGTCATATGTATTGTAGTATGGTAAGTTACTCTCCCTTTTCTATATAAAAGTACTTTAGATACCGAAATGTTCGAATATGCACTGCCCTTATGTGATTATGAAGCAAACAATTTCATGTTTAGAGCTTCCAATGCGTAAAATGGCTCTTCTACCTTTTGAAAAATTACCGTACTTTTCATGTGTATAGTAGATTAAAATTCGTATATCTATACCGCATATTCCGCAAGTATTTTCTTGCAGTTACAAGGAAGAATGCCGTTATATCCGCAACCAATTACTAAGCATATAAACACCAAAGCACTATGCACTGTGGTTTTCACACACATACCACTTTAGAGACGGAAGGATCATTCCTCTTCAGTGCATAAAATTAGAATTAATGAGTGGAACATATAATAATATTTCCCACATAAAGGATACATACCACCAAACAATGGTTAGCGGTGGAACGCTGAATAACCACTACAAAGAAGCAGCTACACAATTATGCGCATTGCTGAATGCTAGCCACTTTGATATGCTCGCATCACTGACCTGAACCACATAAAAAGCGAAGAAAATTATTAATATCCTCTTTTCTTTTGGGCTGCGAATTTAGAGGTACTCGCAGCAGCCGCGAAGGTACAGCAACTTAAACAAAAACAATCAAAGACCTTTACTTTGATCAGTCAGTTTGCATGCCATCTCGGCAACCATTCGACCGGGCTTTCATCGGAATTAACGAATTACCAAACTTTGCACGCAATAAGTATTTGTTTAGACATGAACCATCAGACAGCGCACCGACTTTTTGGAATGAGAAATCGTCTGCGTCGACTTGATAAAATTCCGTGAAAATAAGTAGGTAGGTAATCAGTCAAAATCTCGTCATTCCTCTTGGTTCCGACAAATAAGTAGCATCTTGGAAAGAAGAGCACGTTTACACTATTTCAATAATACACAATAGCAAAAATTTTACAAGTATTTATAAATGTGCACGCAGCTACAAAATTTGCTTTGACTTTAATTTTAAGAGACACTCTTTAAGAAAAATACCTTTGATGCTACGTTGAGTGTCATGGGATAACCGTCTTTATTAAAAACCGATCATTTAATTTTCAATAAATATTCGGCCTGAAGTTTAGAACAGAACTATTCGCATAATAGTCTCGCTTTGGACTAATACTCTCCAATAAACCTAAAGATAAGCTTATAAAATATGTAAATATGTGATTATTCTATACTGGAATCTAGTACTACAGAAAACCTTTTTTGGGAGACTGACTGAATTTCTAACCATTATGCCATATGTGTTGTTTATTGGTTACCCAGAAGACACTTGGTCTAAAACCGGAAGTCGCGAGCTGCTTGAGCCATATATAAAATAATCATTTCTGGCCACTCCCAGAGAACTTTCCTCACTTGCGTGAACTTCTACACGTGGTTAAATCCTCCTGATTTTCCTGTGCGGAAATAATAATGATTTGCGAAATCTTAGTGATATTTTAAAATAATTTATTATTTCTCAGTTCTTTGAAGACGACTTAGTCAACACTCCATGTAGAGATATAAAAAAAGTTTTAGTATCCAAACTAATGATAAGATTATGTATTAAGTACTTAAATAAGTTTGGATGGATTATAGGTAGAGGTTTTGAGGAGAACATTATATATTCAAGTAAGGAAGGGCTAAGTTTGAGTGTCACCGAACATTTTGTACCCATTCATCAAGATATCTCAATTTTTACTCAAGTTACAGCTTGCATGGACGGATAGACAGACATCCGGATTTCAACTCTACTCGTCACCCTGATCCCTTTGGTATATGTAACCATATATCTGACGATATATACCGTTATTAGTAACTTTATTGCAAGAGTATAGAAATGATGACCTCTGAATTACATGAAAATACCTGAGAGATTTACGGATATTTTCGGTGAAACATTAGGTTAGGTTATGTTAGGCACTGAGTTCTTCGTGTTCGATATCAGGGACCTTGAAAAGTTATAGTCCGATCACGACAATTTTTCCACAAGGGATACCTCAGCTCAAATACCGTATTTGTGTAAAGTTTTATTCCGCTATCATCATTGGTTCCTAATGTATATATTATACAGAGAAGGCATCAGAYGGAATTCAAAATAACGTTATAATGGAAGAAGGTGTGGTTGTGAACCGATTTCACCCATATTTCGTACATGTCAACAGGGTGTTAAGACAATATTATATACCGAATTTCATTGAAATCGGTAGAGTAGTTCCTGAGATATGGTTTTTGGTCCATAAGTGAGCGATGCGACGCCCATTTTAAATTTTTAAAAAAGGCCTGGGTGCAGCTTCCTTCTACCATTTCTTCCATAAAATTTAGTGTTTCTAACGTTTTTTGTTAGTCGGTTAACGCACTGTTAGTGATTTTCAACATAACCTTTTTATGGGAGGTGGGCGTGGTTATTATCCAATTTCTTCCATTTTTTAACTGTATATGAAAATGTCTGAAGAAAACGACTCTATAGAGCTTGGTTGATATAGCTATAGTAGTTTCCGAGATATGTAAAAAACCTTAGTAGGGGGCGGGGCCACGCCCACTTTTCCAAAAAAAAATTACGTCCAAATATGCCTCTCCCTAATTCTATCCTTTGTGCCAAATTTCATTTTAAGATCTTTATTTATGGCTTAGTTATGACACTTTATAAGTTTTCGGTTTGCGCCATTTTGTGGGCGTGGCAGTTGGCCGATTTTGCTCATCTTCGAACTAATCTTCTTATGGAGCCAAGAAATACGTGTACCAAGTTTCATCGTGATATCTCAATTTTTACTCAAGTTACAGCTTGCACGGACGGACGGACAAACAGGCATCCGGATTTCAACTCTACTTGTCACCCTGATCACTTTGGTATATATTATATAACCCAATATCTGACTCTTTTAGTTTTAGGACTTACAAACAACCGTTATGTGAACAAAACTATAATACTCTCCTTAGAAAACGTTTGCATACATTGATATCTATTCTGGACAACCCTATCAAATTGGATGCCGCTGTTCAGTCAGTCTCTGTCAGAACTCTCAATTTTCATGCGTAGGTATAAGCGCTGCGTTGCCACCTTCAACTATGTTCTAATGTTCCACATCAATGGCGGCAGTGAGGAAGGCACCTATTAGCCACATTTTAGCAGCCTCATAAAAGATGATGGCATCATTCGTTGCGGTTTGCCACGAGTCAGTAAAAGCCGGCCACTATAAAAACGCTCACATACACATGCAGAGTTTGACGGTTAGACGATTGCGCATCAAATTTTCTAAATACGAATGTACACACATGCATATTTCCTTTTTTGCTCCTTTAAGACCTTATCTGCTTGTTAGTTTTCTTTGTAAGAAGCAAACAGCCATATAACCTCAATGTTCGTTAAAGCAACTACCCGACATTCCAATTTGTTTTTGCCTAACTGTGGCAAGCAATTTTCAAACAATTTGCATGTAGTTGTTGCTAAGAGTTCACTTTCACTTTTTGCATTGCTGCGGTGCTTTGAAGCAATTCGTGTGTGGTGCGCTCGCTCGCTTATTGCATGCAGGACTTTGCAGGATATTCGCAATTCCAAATATGGTTGTGCGTGTATGTGTATGTGTGGTTACTCGCAAACGCTCCTCTAATTTGATGCCTGGCTTCTTTGATAAGGCAAAGTATTACTTTTTTATGATTATTTAACAATTTTTATCGTCATGCTACGTTTTTCACTCTCTCCCCTGTGCTTATCTCAAGCCAAAAGTTGAAGCTGCTTTGGTATTTGGGATGAAAATAAACGATCCTTAACCAATTCATACGAACACTTTAAGTGTCGAAATTGAAGTTTTTGATTTCACTCTTACCCGGCATGGGACAGCAAATCGATATTCAACACCTCATTACCATAACTTCTAGAAACAGGAGGAATACGTTTAAAATGGACATTGCAAAATAGCTGGACTTAAGCTTATACATACTGACCAACGGAAGCGGTTTAAAACCATTTTGACAATAAGAAAAAAAATAAATTTGGAAACGGTATACTCAAGGATATGTTTTTATACTTAACGACATATTCGTTATGAAGTCTGCTACACGGTAATAACGAAAATACGTGTAGAACACCGATTAACATTCGTAGTATATAGCAGTCGCCATAATTCGTGGACTTTTTTCATACATTTTCAGTACGTAACCTACTTCCAACTCCAGACTCTTAAGACATCTACTTATGTTTCTGTGGCATGGACTTATCTACTTTAGATTTCTCAGTTTTGTCATGATTGAGACCACCGTTTCGCTGTCAGTGATGAAGTTCTCAGTCGAATGAAACGTGAGTGTTGTCAAATTTTCCACCCCCAGACTACCACCGAGTGCAGTTTTAAGTTTTCTCTTGTACATAAAAAAGCGAGGGCAATAAAAAAATACATGCTCAGAATATTCAAAGCACTCTGAACACGTCGGCCAATTCAGACAAATGTCGTGCTGGAATCTGTACAGGTAGCTTCTAAACCACCCATGTCCACTTAGTATTTGGGTTAGGTGAAAATCCACGAATGGATGTCCGCTACCAGTCTGCTATTCCACCGTCTTTTGAGTGAGGTTTGATACCGCTGTTGCCATATTGTTAAGCTTTTGGCTCTCTCTTCTCTTTTGCCTTCTACAGAAAGCCTGGGTGCCAGTGGGCATCAATCTGTCTGTTACTTCAGCGGTGTCACTTTATGTATATTGTTCGGAAGCAGTGATAACTCTTAGTACCGACTGCCTATGCTTATTTGTCTAGCATAAAAATGAGCCTCACACTCTCCTATGGTGAGTGATATACTTTCCTTCATGGTACTCATGAAAGCGACTTCAGTCTGTTGCTAAGCAAAATCTAAACTCATCAAGGTTCTCCTTGCCATTGGCGTAAACCGTTCATGCACTCATTGCATTTGCTTAGGCGGTCATCTAGGTGTTTAGTTACTGTTACCACAATAACGTCGTCTGCGTATGCAATCAATTTAACACCTTTCGGTTGTTGCCGCCTTAGCACCCCGACATACATTAGATTCCATAGAAGGGGGTTTACGGTACTCCACTAAAAATAGATTAGCTCTTGCGCCTTCATCAGTATCGAATATTAGCCGCCTATTTAATCAGCCTAATATTTTTTCTGCCGCCTTTCCATCGCTTTCCACGCATTTCACATTGTTTAGTGCGTCAATGTTGGACATCTTCTTCACAAAGCCGTATTATCTTTATGATAATCCGCTCGCTTTCTGGATTGCTAACTCCAAACAGTTTCTAAATATGCTTTCCTCCACTTCGCCAATTATGTCAAGCATGCAAAGGTTTTGATATGATGAAGGTTCTTGCGGAGACTTTTTTGTTTTAGGTTGTAGAAGCAATCACTGGTTTTTGCATGGGTCGAAAAATATTCCTTCTTTAAAACACTGCACTGCAGATGCCAAGTGTACGAGTAAGGCGTCTTCGCCTTGTATATTTACGTAATACCAGAGTTCGGCAAAAATAGCCATGTAGTCGGTATTTCAAAATTGTCCGACACGGTCCAATCTTTGAAAAGTATTTTGCATTCCGCTTTCAAGATTATACGATTCGTCTGGCCTAAGGATTCCATTATCAGACGCCCACGCTAGTTTGTAGCCAAAGCATCAAGCATTCGACCACGCGTTGAAGTAATTGGTAATTTTCTTCTGGTTTTTAGAGCAAAGTCAACGAGAAAGTCTTCAAATTCTTAGGTAAATAAGAAGCTAAGGGAAAGAACATTCTGTTATTAAAGAGAGACGCTTCCTAAATCTCTTTAAGATATCGCACATACTGACATATAATTGGTTGAATGTAAACCGAATTTTCAAAAATAATTAGAAGTACAGTTATTATTTACATGGTGACTTAAATATTTCCTTGATTTTTCCCATTTTTGATATAAGGCCACACAATTACCAGATACGTTTTCTCTTTTTATTCCAATTAAATTATTTATATACATGCATATTATATAATATATTATATAATATATGCATATTATTATTATCAGAATTCTGCTGATATCTTCGGTAAGAAGTCAAGGGCAGGAAATGGAGTCCACATATTTGGTACCTTGGGATTCCAAAAGCTATGTTGGGCCTTAAGCACAAAACGGTGTTGGCACGAAACCGGCTTAAGACCCTTAGTGTCTTAGGCAAAGTTGTTCAAAGTGATCCGTAGAACACTTCCCAGGTACGCAATTTTTCCGTTCCTTTTTTTTTTTTTTTTTTATCTCTGTAAATCGACCCCCCACTCTAGTGAATATAAATATAATATAATACTTCTTTGTATACATAGTATAATTTACATGTACTATCAATTAAAATAATCCGTGTTGGGCTCAAACCAAAAGTGAATTACAATAATATCACACTTATTCAGAAATATTCAAACAATTAATAGTTTACTATTAATATCCAACTAATCTGAAAAACATTGTATTTATACACATTTGTGTAAGCAGCAGACTGGCTAGAAAATAAACAATTATCTATTAAAATTGAATTTAGGTTTTGTTATTGCTCCCGACACATCGATTGAAAACGATATTCCAACTTCCCGATAGCGTTTCTGTCGTAGATTCGCTGTATGTACGTTTCAAAATAAGTCCGGCCTCAGCTTATCTTCATTGTAAAACGTCTTCGGATTTATTTCTAGCTGGCATTTTCTTCAGGCCTGGGGACAGAAATAATGTGTTAGGTCTCATTCAACTAAAATGATGTAAGCATATTCAGATTGGCAAACAATGTCCTTTGAGGATATCCAAAATAATTCAGTTAATCTTACTCTATAATAAACTTGCCATGTTTGGACCACCCTCCGAAGACCCTATAAAGTATATATTTAAATGACTGCAACGTGTTTAGCCGATTTAGCCAAGTTCGTTTGTCTACATATACTCGAACGGGTTCTCAGTTTTTGAAATCGATCGAAAATTGTGCACATAACCTTTTCTCACCAAGGAGCTACTCATTTGTCTGAACTGCTGATATCAGTCGGCTGTACCATATAGTTGCCATACACCCTGGCCCATCAAAATCAGAATAGAGATATTTCTATTCCATTATTTACATTTAAGTAGATGACATAAATCAAATACGGGTGTGTAAACATTGAGCAATACCAAAAGCTCCGTCAAAATCGCCGAGGACCTCTTCGAGCCGTTCGACACCGAACGAGGTTTCTGATAAGGCGGCTTAATTTATAAGACTTCTTCACTACACAGCTAAAGTAAAAAATTCCACCTTTACTGCTGAATAGAGAAAATACAATTTTCTATTAGAGTTTACAACAGTTGGCGTGCGTCGATGACATCAATATCATTGGTCTCTACATGCGCGCCGTTAATTCTGCTTTATACGGGTTGATCAAGGAAGCAAAACAAATGGGTCTGGTGGTGAACGAGGGCAAGACGAAATATCTCCTCGAACTAAACAAGCAGCCAACGTCACTTTTGACAGTCAATTAAGAGGTAATCGAACAAAGGCCAAATTCAAGAAGTCACTCCTTATCGCCCTCTTGCTTTATGGCGCAAAGGCATGGATGATGGCAATATCTGATGAGTTGGTGTTACAAGTTTTCGAAAAAAGGTTCTGCAGAAGTTTTATGGTCCTTTGGGCATTGTCAACGCCGAATACTACAGTCGATGAAACGATGAGCTATAGCAGATATACAACGACATTGACATACTTATAGTTCAGCAAATTAAGAGACACGGCTACTACGGCTGGGTCATGATTTCTTCTGATTTTTGATGAATTCACGCACATCTTCGATTACGGATTTTGATTGGCCCATTGACCATCTTGATCGTCATTTATGTCCTCACGAAAATTTTGAAAACGTTGAAACCATTCGTGCACTTTGCTACGGGATATACAATCATCGCCATAAACTTGACTCCTCAATTAAAACGTTTCGGTACAAGTTTAACCAATTCTAAAACAAAATGTAATGTTAACTCTTTGCTTGAAGGTCATTTTCGCACCGATAACACAAATATACTGACACTTAAATCACAATAACTTCACTTCCAATCGATAAAATGTCATGAAATTCTCACTGGAGAATCGATAAGGATAGTAGATTTTAATGCATCAGTCGACATATAGATGGCGCTAGATTCAAAAAGTCCTGTTTTCTTTGGAACGCATCTTGTAGTTGTAAAATAGTTTGTGATTAGCTGACTTCAGAGTATTTATATACTAAGATATCATATACATGTACTCGTATGCTAGTAATAGTCGTATAACTACAAAGGCTTATGGTCAACAAAGTATTCAGCAAAATACAAAGGCTCAATTGAACAAAATGTTTGGATATGAACAAGTATATGATGTTATCGGTATATAGATGTGTTGGCAAGACCGCTTTAATGTGAATTCATACATCACTGGCGTGTAAGCCAACGACCCGAGCGTCAGCAGCGTTGCAATGTTGCCGAGCGTACATGGTTTGCCAATTAAAAATTGCATATGTGGTGATTGGGCGTAAACAATCATGGCGGCGCTTTTGTTATTTTCTGTTGTTTTCATGTTGATGAATGCACAACGTTGCAACGAAATTGCATGCAGTCATTTATACAAGCGCGTACGCATACACAAATACATAAATACATGCGCATACGTGCATATGTGTGCAAGTATATGTGCATTATATGATGCAAGAGCCTATCGTATGTATGCGTGTGCAAGTGTGTATACCAAGGACCATATGCGCCTATTGCCTCGCTGCCGCATCCTTCACCACTTTTAAAATCCCATTTTTGCGCTAAATATGATGGTCAATGAGCATTAATAAGTATTATAGACAATGCAGTTGTGTTCGCAGCTTGTGGTTTCGTTTTGTTTGCAATTCTATTGTTTGCTCGCATATTTATTGTGTAAGCGCCACCAAATTTAATTAATTGTACAAATAGTTAAAAGTGAAAAAAACACACACACACAATTAGTTGGCAAAGTGTAAACAAAGCGCTTACAACACTAATTCGAAAAGTGGTGCTTCAATTTTCCCCACAATGAATTAACTAAATTAATATGTATTATCATGGCATTTTCATATTTTCAACCAAGTACCATCACTTGAAGTAACTCAAGTTTTCCGACACTGACGGAAAAATATAGTCGCTACTTCATTTGCCTTAGATTTTGCTACACAATGCTACACAATGAGACATCGAACAAACGTTAATTTACACAATAAACTCCGAAAATTTCGACCTTTAATTTAAGTAAGGTAAGAAAATTCATGGTCATGTGATTTTACTTCAACAGGTGCGGTCCAATAAATACTTAACCCCAAGAACTTTGTACTTTGAAAGAAAGTCTCGTAGTACATTTAAGAAGCACATCTATTGACGACAATAAAACTTGCGTTTTTGACCATCAAAGTGATCACAACGCTAGTTTTTCATAAGAATAACGTAGCAAAATTCCATGATTTCGTTTTAACAGAAAGCGATTGAAGCTGCCTGAGATGGATGAACCGCGTTTGCTCACTACAGAAAAAAAAGGCATCCATGAAGCCACTTTACAGTATTTTTGACACTGTTTAAGCGTAATCTGTCGTTTAGTTACGAAGCTGTATATGTATACTGCTATATATTAGAGCCCAAACAGCACTAGAAAGAGTGGCCTTCTTCGGTCGAAAGAGAAGTTAAGTATTCTCCAGACGAGTTAAAGAGATTAGAGAATCAATGGGAGAAAGAAATAAGAAAAAATATTAACTTCGATTGCACCGAATATAGAATACACTTAAGTTTCCATACAAGAACCTCATTTTTGTCTTTTATTCTGCATGACAACTAGTAATCCTATTTGGAAAATTTTTTTCAGTTATTGTAGCATGGCCTTGAACAATAATATTTGCCGATTTTTTTTAAGACATACTGTCAAATAAAAAAGCTTTTCATCCAAGAATTTCATTATGGTGGTTCAGTTTGTTTGGGAGCAAATTGTACAAATTGATGCGATATCACCGGCTGAGACAAATATTTCAAAAACTGAGGCCCTAGTTCTTGCATATAGGGAGACTGTTTTAAAAAGTAAGTATTTATGAGTAAACAAGCATTGAAATAACTTCCTTGCAAATTATGGTAATTTAGGGGCTATACCAGTGTGACGCTTTCATAAAAAAAAAGATTTTTTTTATTTTCACTTTTTCGATAGTTTATATTTCCAAAAATGTCCTGAAATCGGCAAGGTCGTATCTTGAATAATTTTTGAGTGCCAGCGTTCTAAAGAGCGATCGATTGCTGGCATCATAACTCAACGAGAAATTCACCGAACGTTATCGCATTAAAACTCAGAATTGTTGAACATATTTACAATGCAATGACCAACGATATTACAATTTTCAAAATTACAAATTTTGTTAACTTTTGATATATTTCAAAACTTTTAGGCCATTACATACCACCTATATTCAAGTTTAATAAACTTCTTGATTTTTTTTTCAGCTACTTATTCGGCCGGAATCATGTCAGCATGTAACTCCGTTATTATTCAATATTTTTGTTAAAAAAAAAACCTTAAAATATAGCTAAAAATATACCATATTAACGTATTGATAGATATCTAAGGTAAAATTCAAGCAAACGTTCGGAAAATATGACTTGAGGTAATGCCAACTAATCTTTTCAAATTTTAGTGATAGAGACATTCTTTCTGAATTGACAAAGCAAACCAAAAACAATTAAAGAGTTTGCTTGTTTTGGAAACTTCTTTTCTGTGACCTTTTTTGATAATTGTTGAGTAAATTTGTTAATCATTAGGGCGTAAACTCATACATAGTTTTTGCCTAAAAACAGTTTATTATAAACAAACCTTTTAGTTTCACTTTAAACTATACCTGAATAATTTTACTTTAATTTTACATAATTATTTATTACAATTTTTTTGATATTTTATAATAAAGCTCTACATATTAAATAAATCTATAAAATTTTTCATACAAACATTCTTTTAAATGTAAAACCCAGCTTGTAAGTGAAATGTACAGTAGTACACCATGTCGTATGAGCAATACAGAATGTATAAATCACTTGTATGAATAGTCAAGTTATTAGATATATTTTTTTACTATGCATCACTTTTAACGGAAAGTCATTATGAAAAACTGGCCTGCGATCGCAGTGGAAAGCTCTGCAGCTTCTGCTGTAAGATTGGCGGCGTCAGGTGAACTCTCCACAATGACCTTCGGACATAGCTCAATAAGTAGGGATTCGGTGGATGAAATAGACCTCACATTCTCGCGCTTCATTTTGAAGAAGAAGTTTCAAGTCACACTAAAAGATTCGCCAGTGTAACTTACTTACTAAATCTGATTCGGTATCTATTTCTCGGAGTTGGCTCTCAGGCGACCCTTCAAATCTTCTCGAATATTACAATATCAACCTATCCAAGTCGCTATTAATGAGTTAAGGGTAGTCAGAATTTTCAAAAAGTTAATTTTTTTTTTTTTGCATTTTTAATATCTTAAAAATATCCTCTGAAAATTTCACGTTGATCTGATAATTAGTTTTTGAGTTATTCGAGAAATAACAAAGAAAGCTCGGGCACTTCAAAGCGCTAGTATACAACTTTTTCTCAAAACTATTTTTTTGAACATTTTGTTAATTTTTGAAAAAAATCCTTCGATCAGGCCCAGGATTATCTATTTATTAATAATTTTCTTTTTTTTTTTTT